>NC_134708.1:72261776-72561776 GCF_043290135.1 Rhipicephalus microplus
GTAATTGCTGAGAGAGCGTAAGGGGGAGAGGCTTGAGCGCCTTACCCAGCCCCTTAATTACACGTGCCGGAACGCGCTAGCGCGTTCTGCCAGTGCTTGGGCTAGCTCTTACGCATGCGCAGTAAGCGTTGTCACGCCGCACACCGGATTGAACTCTCCCATAAGGTGCTTCGCATCTAAAATGCAAGATAAGAAAACTTAAGGAACCGATAAGATTAGGGTAAGTTTGGTTTGCGAATGCGGGCGTTGGCTCTGTGTCAGTGTGCGAATGATGATACTGTCAAGAGCGTGTGTGCAAAGCACAGTCGATCGGTTGCGTGCATCTTGTGGCTGCTGCGGAACAGCTGAGCATCTTGTATCGTGATGCCCTGCATTCGTTATGCAACAGGCGTTGCTGATTAAAGGAATGTAGACTGACTGGATGGGAGCGTGCGATCCTTTGACGATACTTATTTTTACAGAGGGTGTCCTGCTCGACGTAAGCAGGTGTGTCGATTGAGCTCTGCAGACTTTTATAAACCAAACGCATCTGGGGCCACCCGTTCTTATATAGATTAAGTGCATGTTTTCAGTAATTTTTCGAGTATTCATTTTTAACTTGCTTTCCTATCTTCTTTCTCCTTTTTGTCCTATATCTTGATTTTGTCTATCTGTTCCTTCCTCCCGAATGAGTCGGCAAGCGTTGTGTCCCTCAATGGGTGGTAGTTGTCGCCTGGTCTCTCCCTATTCCTTCTTTATATATGCATGTAAAATAATAATAATAATAATAATAATAATAATAATAATAAAGAATATTATGATGATAAATTTATCAAATGTGTGCATTGCATCGTACAAAAGCGCGCCAAACCTGAAGGCATACACGCCCGCTTGCACGCGCATACTTATTCATTTTTCTGCTATAAATTCTGCTACTCAATGAAAGAGGTTCTGAAACTGAGAGCAAGCGCACTCCCTGGATTGAATCTCGGCTGTGGCGGCTGCATTTTCGATGGAGGAAAACAAAATGCCTTGGGCCCGTGTGCTCAGATTTGGGTGCGCGTTAAAGAAACCCAGGTGGTCGAAATTTCCGGAGCCCTTCACCACGGCGTCTCTCATAATCGCATGGTGGTTTTAAGACGTTAAGCCCTACATATCAATAAATCAATCAATCAATCAATTATTCAATCAGAGCAAGCGCACAAGCCACGTTTACTCATTTGTGTACCGATCTATCGCGTGAATGCCACTAAAGCTCTGGTTGTATATTACTGAACTATTGTTTATTATTTATATTTGGCAAAATATGGGCAGGTAGGCTATGATAGAGCCGAATGTCCCAACATCATGATAGTAATGTATAACATAAACACAAAAATACGAAAAAAACTAAGAATAAAAAGAATCAGAGGCACTATGTACGTTTAAACCCATGAATGAGCACAGTATATATGGGCACAGTCCAGTTCGTATATCGTGATCACATATTGCGGATAGAGTCCGTACAAATAGTGGCAAGGTATAATATGAAACGAGGACAGTTCTCGAAATTTGTGCCCATTAAAAAAATCACAGAGGGCGCTCCCTGCGCGCCTATCATTATCGGGATGTGGCCATGAACCGGGACGCAAAATAACAAGCCCGCAGAAACGACAAAGCGAGCACATTCTCTTCCTAGCTGTGCTGAGTGGAAAGGAGGACATGATGCACATTCATGGGAAGGGACACGATCTGGGGGAGGGGGTTAGGGGGAGCGAATTGGCCATATACGCGTTGCCGTCGTCACTATTATTATTATTATTATTATTATTATTATTATTATTATTATTATTATTATTATTATTATTATTATTGTTGTTGTTGTTGTTGTTGTTGTTGTTGTTGTTGTTGTTGTTGTTGTTCCCTGATGATGGCTCATATAGAAGTTCCAGGGAATGAGTCGTGTAGCGAATGGTTTTTCCATTGATTTCTCCCTGTGTGATTTTGACAAATAGTTCTGTTCGAGTCGATGGGTATCTTGTTTAGCCTGCTTCAGGGACCAGAATACCTTGATATGCCTCCCTGTTGACTTTATATAGTACGCTGTCACCTGCAAAAGAAAATTACACTTTTAATGGATGTGTACGCTTTGCGTTATCATCAGCATGTAATGAAAAATTAAAAAACGCGTTGTAACAGTTTTATTGGCATAATTCAGTCGCGATAAGCGTATGATGCCTGTCACATATGCGCGCAAAAAACAGCCTGTATGGGTCTGCCTTCTTTTTTTTTTTTTGTTCATGCTAACTTACGTCAAACTAATCCCCGTGTTTTTTTTTCTGCACAAAGCGTCTTTTTTTTTTAATTCTGTTTTCGTGTGCTCAGATTTGGCTGCACGCTAAAGAACTTCAGGTGGTCGGAATTTCCGGAGCCCTCCACTACGGCGTCTCTCATAATCATATGGTGATTTTGGGACGTTAAACCCCACATATCAATCAAATCAATCAATCAGTTTTCATTCTGTTTGTTGGCAACGCTGTGCGAAACTCTCCGCGGGTTCTATCCGGTCCCTGCGCTTTTATCTTTTTTTTCTTACCGGCGTGGCTCAGCGTTAGCGAAAGATTACGGAGCAAAACAACGCGGCCCGCACCACTGTACACATTTCCCATATTCTAAATCCCCAATCTTTCCGGCTTACATTTTATTCATTGCCAGTTTCCCTCAACTCGTCCCTCTTCCGACCTAGGCATAGCTCTTCCCTAAGTCCCCTATAAAGTTCCAAGCTTCGCTGCTCTTTCCCCTTGTTTGCAGTATCTATCCTTCTCGTTACCTTCCTCGAATGCCTTGCGTCCTATTTCCCCACTCATTCTTTCTCTCCACCTTCCCGAATCCATCCCTGTTCCCTCCCTTTTTTTTCCCGACGCCAGCTGCCGGGGTCCGGATGACAGACCGAGCGACTCCCGGGTGCTCCTTTTTTTTCCCCGGCCGACCGAAGCTTTCGCGCACGCGCTTGCGTCACGGTTGCGTCACTACGGGACGCCTTGACGTCACGCATGCGTCCGCGGCTTCCGATAGAAGCGCGCCGCATACGATTGGTCGGCGTGGCGAATGACGCCGGTGGCGCTGTCTTCAAGAACGATGCTCCGATAACTCCTTTTCTTTTTCTTGCGTGGTGGACGCAAGATGGGGAAGGGAGGTTCAGAGCTCAAGATTCGGTCGTTTTTCTTCCACCGCTATGCATACGTACTTCTATTCTTTTTTTTTTTTCAAGTTTGCTATAAGCCAAGGAAGGGTTTGTTTTTGTTTTGCAAGGCCTCGAATGTTATGCCCCAGTCGGTGGTGCTTCCGCAACCGACGAAAAGAAAAGGAAGGAAAAAAAAACTGTCGTCTCCAACTCCTTCTTTCGAGGGTGGATCAGTTTTTTACGCTCTTTTTGTTGTTGTTTTTATCGTTCTTACACCTTCACCGTCCGGAGTAAACGCGCAAAAAAAAAAAAGAAAAGAGGAGGGGATGCCTCCCCTTCGCGAGTGTGTTTTATGCCGCATCAAAGTTGATCCAGCAGCGCCGGCCTGGATTCAGGTGGAATCTACCGCGATCCTTCGCAACACTGCCGGGTCCTGCCACTCTGTTTGGGCTGGCACCGAATGCGTGGTAAATAATTGCGGGACGTATAAAAGATAGAAAGTAGGCCCCGAGGTGTAAAAGGGAGGTCAGCCGGTGTGTATACTATCTGCCGCTTTGAGATAGCGCCGTCAACACGGACAGCGCTGCACCGATATTGCCAACGGTCGCGCTCAGATCCACGAATGGCAGTGAATGTCTTTTTCGCGTGCGCGTGAAGAAACGAACAATAGCGTGCAGCCGGGTGAACCCTGTCCGTTTTGTTTGGCTCTTCGCTGACACGCTGGCTGGGCTCTCACTTCGGTCTCTCAGAAAATCGCCCTTCTGTGTATACGTCGTACAGAACTGAATGACGTAGACGACTTGCTTCCACGTGTTCTCACTGTTTTCGCTACGAAACGCATCGCTCAAAAGCACCGATAAAGGTAAACGAATTTGGGCTGTGCTTACTACATGAGTTTCCACTACAAAAAGATGAAACTAAAACTGTAAAAAAATTCGCGCCACTTCGCGCGGCGAGAACGTCTCGTGAAGCTGTTTAGCATATTTATTTATTTATTTTCATCTACAATTCCTGAATTTAGCGTACTCTCCTTGCTCCTTTAAAGCGATTCCACCAGGATTTCGAGATTTCACGGGTGACAAGTGCAACGCGCAAGATATGTATACATGAATGTGTTTTTTTTTTTTACAGATTTGCGTTTGTATTTTTTTGCTTGTTAATTATTCAACTAGTTACTTACTTTTTTTTGTACATTCTCTGTGGACCAGCCGCGAGTATAGTGTAGGGGTTTGCCCGATTTCTGTGGCACATACGTGCTAGCGATTTTCCGTTGAGCAGGCAATTGCTTACTATAGGTTAACTCATCGTGAAGTCGTAATACGTTGACGTTTCTTACTGGCCTCTTTCGCAGCCACTTGAACCATTAGCCCAGTTTGCCACGAGTCCTTCGAACTCATTCAGGGAGACTCTGTTCACGTTTCGTTTTCTTTTTTGTTTTTTTTTTAATCAAGAGTGGCATTTACTACCATGCGAAACTGCTCAGAAGTCACGTGAAATTGCTCAACTGCCCCAGTGTACTTAACGTATAATGAACTATAATGTAGTGTATTCTAGTTGTAGAATATACTATTTCTCTAATTCCCCTTCGCACTAAAAACAGCTCAAAGACTCACTCACAATGCAGAAATTATCTATCTATCTATCTATCTATCTATCTATCTATCTATCTATCTATCTATCTATCTATCTATCCATCCATCCATCTCATCTGTCTGTCTGTCTGTCTGTCTGTCTGTCTGTCTGTCTGTCTGTCTGTCTTTTTTTTTCTTTTTGTAACTTTTGAATTTTTCGCTATATGCACGAAAAACGCACCAGTTGATGTTTGACACGTTATGGTTGCCTTTGCGCGGTTAAAAATCACTATAATCATCACTTTAAACTTGATACGTCGGTTTCTGTAGCTACGCGTTAAATAGGGCAATATTAGGTTAAAGGTTACTAACAGTGGTGAAGCAAGTTTGCGGTCTGTTGCTTTTCTTTTTCCTTCTTGTTCCCTTTTCTTTGTTCCCTCTGATATTCCTCGTTATTCCGCTGTCAATTGCTTCAACCGTCCGCGTTCCTCTCAGCTCCTAGTCTTGTATAAGGTTAGGTTCGGTCAAGCTTATATTCGAATCAGCACGTAAGGTCTCTTTGCTGAGGGGTTTCGGCAAAAGGTATATGCTTACAAGGTGCGGGCTTATTGGACGACCCTAGAGTCACTGGATAGATGAATTGGATGGATTGGTATGGCTGTACCGTTTAGGTCGGGTGGCGGCTAACGCCACCTAGTCGCAATACTTAGTGACCCAAAAACTAAATTTATGTTTTTTTCTTTCAATAGTGAAGTTAAGGACTGGTACTTTGCAGAGAAGGATTTAATTTTCACTCGTGCCTTGTTTGTAACCAATCAGATAACGTCCTTATAGTTATTTCCATCCGCTTAAAGTATATTTTGCCTAAACCCCAGTGTTTTGAAAAACTCTGCGCCATCATCCTCAACTATAGGGTGAAGCCCTTTACAGAACATTATCAAGTGTTTGGCAGTTTCTTCTTCCTCTCCACACGCACTGCATATTGTGTCTACCCCTTCGTATTTGGCCCGATATGTCTTGGTTCGCAATACTCCCGTCTTGGCCTCAAACAGTAGAGAACTACCCCGAGTATTATCATAGATTCTTTCCTTGGCAATTTTCTGCTTAAAAGTTTGATAGATCCCTAGTGCCGACTTCTTAATCATGCCAATTTTCCACTTGTCGGTCTCCGTTTCCTTCGCTTTCTTCTTAAACGATAGTTCTTTTTGGTTTGTCCCCCGCTCTTTTCTAAGTATTTACCCATTCATTTTCTGGTTCGCTTCCGCCATTTTGTATCGACATTTTTCATGTACAAGTAGCTGAAAATCCTCCTAGCCCAACTCTCCTCCTCCATTTCTCTCAATCGCTTCTCAAATTTTATCTTGCTGCTAGCTTCCTTGCCTTCAAATGATGTCCATCCCATATCACCTTTACTCCCTGATTTGGTGTATTCCCGTGAGCTTCTAAAACAAGCGTACCTATTCCACGTTGCTTAATTTCTAATCTTGCTTGAACTTCTGATTTCATGCACAAGACCGCATTGCCGAACGTCAGCCTAGGAACCATGACCCCTTTCCATATTCCTCTCACAACATCATACCTATTGTAATTCCACGGTGCCCTATTTTTCATCACCGCTGCATTCCCGTTACTTTTAGTCGTCACGTATATTTCGTGTTCTCTTGGGTACTCAGTCCCATCGCTTATCCATACGGCCAGATATTTGTATTTATCTGTTATCTCTAGCGTGACCTCCTGTATCCTAATTAACTGGAAAAAAGAAGCAGCGCCCCCCCCCCCCCCCGCGTCGTAGACAAGTGTGACTGGAATGAAAGAGGTCGACTGTTGACGTGCTGCTCGAGGAGAGCTCGCAAGGCCGGGTTTCTCGAAACCAAAGCTTTGCCCCAGTTAAGCGTGACAAAAAAGACAAAGAGAGAAAGTTTTTTTTCGTGTGTGTGTGTTTGATTTTTCTTCTCCGAAGCTTTTCATTTCGTTTCGGGTAACCCTTGCGAGCTTCTCTTTCGGGTGTAGTGGCAACACAACGGTTTTTTTGGCGCTTCAATAGCGCCACATACCAAAATTTCGTAGCACATCGCAGAAGTCAAAGGAACGCTGAAAAAGAGAGGGAACGTTGGGTTGACCTATATAGGTATTACTAAAGTTGTGAAAACACTCACAATAGGCGTTTTAATTATATTACGGGGTTTGGCGTGCCAAGAAAACAATGTCATTATCGCTATTCCTATTAGCATCTATAGCTTAGATGGAATGAATCGCTAGTTCGTTCTGAATCTGTACGGTTTTCCCTGATTTCGAGGGATGCGTTTAAGATACATTCTCAAGCGACGGAAGTAATTGGCCTGCCATGAATGGTTGCAGCGCATCGAATATTTCTCTCCCCGTATCTCGCTCTCGGATCGTGCCATCCCTACTGAAACGTTCCGTAAGATGCGGAGACCTCAAGTACGGAATTATTGGAATATGGAAGACGTATGATGCGGACTCCGCATAAGACGTATGATGCGGGCTCCGCATAAGACGTATGATGCGGACTCCGCATCTTATGGAAAGACGTATCATGCGGAAATTACTGAAATGTGTGCATGTTACGTCTGAATCTAGTGCAAAGCAATATAATGTGTAAATTGAATAGACGTCCACATCTTGAGTACATGCAATACTGTGTACAAATCACAATATTTCTTAAATGTGCATGATGAGGGATTGAATCATTGGCATCTTACTAATTGTCGTGATGCGGAAGCAAAATTACCTTTTAAATAAAATACATTACAAAACTACTAAATTAACATGCTAGCAATCATAAATGGTGGTTACATTTCAACACATTAATGCAGTGTTCTATGCAAGACTTAAAGAACTTATAAAGTTATTATTATCAATATAGGCGTATCAGCCAGGGGGTCGAAAAAACGCAAGCCCCCCCCCCCCCCCACTGAAAAAAAGTTGGAGAAATGAGCCCCCCCCCCCCCCTTTCGACAGTGGTTACAGTCGGCTGTACGCTGGGGAAGACAACTAAGGCAAAATTTTTCTTCACCACTGTAATCACTAAATTATATTGTTACGAGAAAAAAAACGATTACGAGACAAAGGTACATTGTATAGTGATAATTTTCCAACATATCAGCAGTGACGATTTTCCTTGGAAGTCTCTTTGCGACGCTTTCTGCCCTGCGAAGTAGCACTGCAGAACAGGCTAGCGCTGAACAGGGGCCCTATACATTACATCACTTGTCCATGTTTTTATTCTGCTGTGACTGGCCGATGCAGTTATAGATGGGAACGAAAAAAACTTTTCATGGACCGGTCAAAGCATTTCCTGCTTCAGGAAAATCGTTTTCTTTCTTCAAAAAGGATTACCATCACCGCTGCTCTGACGAAGCTGCTGAGAGTGAGCACATGATTGTGACTAATCTTTCTAAATATTTTAGTTTTGCCATACTGGAAGCGCCAAGAAAGGTTCCCCGCTTTAATCTCTGATAACTCTGATCAGCCCCGCTTATGGCAACTTGGAGCGATGGGGGCAGCTTGCAAAGGGGTAACGAATGAAACAGTGAACACGAGTTCAGTAGAAAGCTAAAATATAGTAGATTTAAATGCTCAAAACACCTTTGGTTCCTCAAGAAGTGCTTCACATTTAAAAACTGAAATCTTTGTGAGCTGTTTTAGTCATTAAAAATTTTATTCAATGATAAAATATTTCCTGTCTAGGAGGCCGCCATCAACATAATTGTATTCATGTGGAAAGTTGTGAGATAAAGCATGAAATGCGTCGCATGTAGTATTATTACATGCATCATGCAGGACAAACATGTACGTGTTGTCTCAGTGTAAGCTGCTTAAAACTGAATGTCCTTTTTTCACGCTGTTGAACAAGTGCTGGGAATGTTACCAATAATTATAACGCCTGGTACTCTAAAAACTATTCACATAGGGTGAACGTGTGCCCGTAAACTCAAAACTAATTGGTCGGCCAAAAATAGCCCTTGCTCGTTGTCTCGAACTTCGTCAGTCTCGTCTGTGAGGCGGCTTTTACGGACTTATATATTTTACAGATATATATATATATATATATATATATATATATATATATATATATATATATATATATATATATATATATATATATATATATTGTAACGACGAGAAATAAGACACAACGCCTTTGCTGCAGGCCGGCTGTTCTTATTCTGCTTCGTCTTCCTCCTCTTCCTCCCTAGCATGCGAGTCTGTGCCAGAGAGAGTTCCAGTTTCGGTTTTCGTCATTACACTCGGCCATGACTGCTAGCATTGTCGTTGGGCCAAACGACAATGTTCTGGTAGGTAAGGCTAGCTGCAGCAGTTGACAGTGCTTCAGGTGGGCGAGGTTGGCTACATCGTCGTGGTCGGTCTCGACCACGCTGGAAGTTTGTCGAAATTGGCTCCGGCGGCCGACACTGGCTATGTCGTCTGGGCCGTTCACCGTGTCGTGATGGAGACTGGGTCCTGTGCGCGCGCGGAGCTGGCGGTAAAGTTTTTGGTGGGTGGGCTTGACTTTGTCGCCGTGGTCGAACTCGTCCATGATGCAACGTTTCCTGACAACTCGTAGAATGCAGTTCAGGTGGACGGCCCTGACTGTTCCGGCAAGGTCGCAGAGTAACCTGGAAACGCTGGTGTTTGTCCCACCGTCGCTGGTGGACTGAACTGCAGCGGGATGCCCTGCGAGGCAGCCATGATGACGTTTGGGCCATTTCTTGAAATGAGATGGGACGCAGCTCATGGTTGGGCATAAATACCACAGCAGAACTCCCAGACGTAGTCGAGCCGGTGGCTTCTGGCGAACTGTCATGTGCAAACATCGTATGCTGGGAGGAAACAGCAGGAGGGCTGGTCCTCGGCAAGTTCTCGATGGCAGTGGCCTCAGCGTAGCTAGGTATCTGGGCTTTCTCGAAGGAAACGTTCCTTGGTAGCCGAGTGTCTGCGTGGCTGAGCATGATCGTGGTCTGGTAGGGTTCAGTTGTGTCTAATACAATAGGATTGAGTGCCTCGATGTCCTCAGACGACGAGCGCGAGGGCCGTATCTCCGGACGAAGGTCTGGTGGCGGTATTTTCAGGTCGAATACCGATGCAGAGTCCGGGACCTGTAGTGTAGGATTCCAGCCACTTCGGTCAGGGTCAGCAGCAGGGAACTCCTGGCAGCATTCCGTTGACGAGCTGCAACGAACGATTGCAGCCTCGAGGCGGGGCGCTGCCTGGGCTCCATCCTCGGCCTCGGGAAAGATCGAGCTGGACTTGCTGGAGTCACAGGAAATCCGTCCGAAAGCGGCAATCAGGGCTGCACTCCATTCTGCCCAGGACTGCTGCCTGACGCCTTCGTACCTGTGCCATGCTGCGGCAGCATCCCGCAGGCGATCTATGGCCATGTCCCACTTGTGCTCTTCAGTCGTTCCGAGAGCGTTGACGGTTGCCACCCATTCCTCGGCGTCGTCCTGGAAGCCGCGAAATTCCGGTAGCGCGAAGGAAATCGGCGATGGCGGGACGGCGGGCATAACTCCGAAATGTGCCCCCGCCAAGCAGTTCACTTGCTCCGATACCTCCGCGAGAGAACGCCGGAGATTGCGACGGTTCTCGGGCGAGCTTACCTCGAAGTTTTGTGCGGCGGCCGCAGCCAACATGGCATTGAGTGCGCACAATGTTGGCAAGATGGCAGGACATAGCTTGGAACTCGACGCTATGAGGGCGTTGGTCGTGACACGGAGTTGCGCGATGGTATGCTGCAGCTCCGCTGCGCTGTCGTGTGATCCGCACGAAAAGCCAAGGCCCGCCTCTGCGGAGGATACAGTGACTGCGGTATTCGAGGTGGTACAATTCCTGACCAAGGACGCGTGGACGGCGTCCCTTGGAAATCCAGCTGTGGTCGGATTCGTGGACATGGGTTCCAGGGCGCTGGAAGCGTCAACGACGTTCCCAGGCAAGCGGAACCCGTGTGATGAGTTGTGACCTGGTACTGTGGCGTAGATGAAGCGGTGTTGCGCCGCCGGGTAGGCCTCGACGCCGTACACGGTGGGTGCTTGAAGCGCCGACAGGTTGCCAGGTATGGAGGAGGCATGTACGCCATCCCTAGGTGAGAGAGGCCCGTGCGCATGGTTGCCGTGACGTGTCGCGTCCCTGGGCAAGTTCCCCGAAACCACAACGGAGGCCTGGACGCCATCCGTCGGTGCTGGGATCGATGCTGGCCGCGACGGACGCCTTGCGGGTTCCATCAGCGAAGAAGCGTGACGGCGTTCCTTATCGTGAATTGGTACCGGGAACGGGTGCTGGAGCCGCCGAGGAGGCCTTGACGCCGTCCCAAGCGACGCTTACCGCGGCTACACGTCGGCGGGTATCCTGGGTGACGAAGCCGGGACGTAAGACGTCTTCTTCGTCGGCTGCGCCATTGTAACGACGAGAAATAAGACACAACGCCTTTGCTGCAGGCCGGCTGTTCTTATTCTGCTTCGTCTTCCTCCTCTTCCTCCCTAGCATGCGAGTCTGTGCCAGAGAGAGTTCCAGTTTCGGTTTTCGTCATTACAATATATATATATATATATATATATATATAGCCCCCCCCCCACTCGCGAAAGAGTTGGCTCGCCACTGCATCGTGCTTAGGCATCTACATGCGTGAATTATTATAGACTTATTGTCCTGCTTCCGATCACTTTGTGCATGATGTCTGCAACATGGTGTATACTTCCAGGTACAGTTGCACTGTTTCACTAAGGCACTATAGCGTTCGGTGCTGGAATCTCTTCTTCGGGTTCACGCAATGGCATAAGTGGTCCTTTTTGGGGGGGAAGGGGGAGGGTATACTTGCAAAAAGCATGATATCATTATGAGAAACGCCGTGGTGATGGGCTACGAATGATTTCGACCACCAGGGTGTCTTAAGCGGCCGGGCACCTCAATTAATCAAAGTACAAGAGCCTCTTGCATTGCACACTATAGCCTCCATCGAAAGATAGTATCTCCGGACGTGGCTAGGATCGAACCGGCAACTTTCGGGTCAGCTGCTGGGCACCGTAACCACCGCGGTAGCTCACAATCGCATAACCGATCGTCATATCATCGTGTGCATTTTCTTTTGTATATCTATTTATCAGTGGTTCTTCCGCACCAACTGTCCCATTTCGGTGCCGAACGATATGCAAATAAAGAGAACAAAATGATAAAGAAGAACAAATTATGAAACATCGCCGCGAATCTATCCCACGCTGGCTGCCATACCGTCTCACTAATGGCATCTTCGGGCAATCGCACTGGTGCACACGGGATCGCCCTGGTGTTGCGATGATTGGACGGAATTGTGCACCAGGGCACCTCGGTGTGCACCGGTTCGATTAGTCTAAGACACCATAGCTCGCCTCCGACGGAATGATTATGCATACTCTTTGGTTTCATATGCCAGTAAACGTATGACGAAACGATTTTTCATTATGGCATTATATATTCCCCTACGTTACGCAGTCTCGGCATGAAAATTTTGAACTGTTCGTGCATTCATGCGTTTCGCTATAACATAATGGTTATACATTTGTAGCATGTAAATAAAGTATTAAACAAAGCACATTTTTATCTTGGGTAGGTGCTAACGTTCATAAATATTGCCAGCATAAAAGCGTTTGGACAAAAAAGCAGTCCCGGTGCAAAAACGTGTTTCGTCATTTAAAATGTTCACCCGGCGTTGTAAAGTTAAACGAAAAGACATCTTCATCTCGGGAATGTGTCTTGATGTAACGTTGTGCAAGTTCTATGTTGTAGCATAGTTAAAGGAAACACAATCACCAAATGAGTCTTGTTATCGGTAAAATATCGATGCCACTATATTCATGAGAAGCGTAAAATACAACGTGTCATCCGAAATTGGCTTTATCTAATTCATGCGTGTAGCGCCGTCTGACACTCTTCCGCGCATATAACAGGCATTGGTCGTGAAGCACGGCGACCGTGGGCTGATGAAATGTTATTTACGCTGGTACACTAAAATATACGGCTTTTAGTTTAGAAACACCGAAAGAGAGGCCGTTGATGTCGCATTATCCGATTTCGGGTGATGATCGTATAATGCGATGGCATCAACTGCGGTGGCATCAACCGCACGATGGGAGAGAGACGGAGCTTGTCAAAGGCGGGAACGTTAACCGGTAGATAAATATCTGGTTTGCTACCCTGAATCGGGGAAGAAACTAGGTGAGACAGAAAGGCAAGATAGAAAATGACAAAAAAAAACGGATATAAACGACACCGCACACATATACTCACTCTCTCACTCATACAAATACACGGACATGCACGTGCACGCATACACAGACACTAACAGTACGGTGTAGTATCACTTAGCGAAGCCGGTTGGCCACAGTAACTTCAGCAGCGCCTTCGTCGCTTTCTGGTTGGAAGCTTGGACGTCCTGGCTACGTTACTGAGGGCTGTTGTCCTTGGGAGCTGTAGCGAGAGGCAATTACAATGGGCGTGTTCAATGGTTTCCTCTTTGCCGCAGCAACCACTATTGGCTGCCATTCCGCTTCGGTATGCAAAGCTGTTCAGAAATGCATTGCTTCGAAGCGCGTTGGCCGGAGTATATATAGAAGCAAGATTGTGTTGATTCCCCTTCACAAACAAAACGGGTTATGTGGCATTGTGTCAAGGGGTGATTCCGCCGTATACAGTGGCTTTGTATACCGACGCATTAAAGAAAGACGCGAAAGCGAGAAATCAGTAGTTTCAGAGTACGTGCATCCAGTATTAAAAACAAGCCAGAATTCAGTATTGTTTTCGGAAAGCTGGCAAGTTCGCACAACCGTAAAACACGCGCTTATACACTGTTCTGGATACCTTTCGTTTCATCCCTCGGTTTACATTTATTTGTTTATTTATTTTTTAGTTTTTTTTTTCATTCTCCTGTCGTATCAGTGATTATCGTGCATTCCTTGATTTGTTTTCCTTATACATAATTGCCACAGGTATTAACAATGTGAATCCCCCCCCCCCCATGTTAATCCCCGTAAGTATTAAGTAGATCTACGCCTCGACAACCGTAATGCGATAGAATTAGCGAATCAGCACACCCTCGCTATTCATTATAACTTCTCTGTATACGATCGGCTCGCCTGATTGCGCGTCTGCCCGCCAGCGCCGCATGTCGGTGAGATTTTGATGACTACTTTTTTTTGAAACTTTATACGATGCGTATTTTGGGAGTGCGTGCGCTCGACAACGTGTTTAATTTTTGTGCGTGCCATTGATGAGGGGCCCTCGCACGTACCTTCCCCCACAGCACACAGACTGTTGTCTTTTCATTTTACTGTTTGTTTTTGTATTTGTTCTTCATCCTCCTCTCCTTCTTACTGTTCCTCCTCTACTTTTCTTCCCCTTCTTATTTTACCTCTTGCTCCTCCTACTCCTCCTCTTTTACTTCTTGTTCTTCCTCTTTTACGTCCTCTTCCTATTCTACTTCCTCCTCCTGCTCTTTTACTTCTTATTCTTCCTCCGGCGTCTGCATCATTCTTCCTCGCCCCGCCGCGGTGGTCTAGTGGCTAAGGTACTCGGCTGCTGACCCGCAGGTCGTGAGATCGAATCCCGGCTGCGGTGGCTGCATTTCCGATGGAGACGGAAATGCTGTAGGCCCGTGTGCTCAGATTTGGGTGCACGTTGAAGAACCCCAAGTGGTTGAAATTTCCGAAGCCCTTCACTATGGCGTCTCTCATAGTCATATGGTGGTTTGGGGACGTTCAGCCCCACATATCTACCTATCATTCTTTCTTCTCCTCCCATTCGACTTCCTCTTGCTCCTCCTTTTTTAATTCTTATTCTTCCTCCTTTTCCTATTCGACATTTTCCTCATCCTATACTTCCTCATATATTTCATATTCCTCCTCCTATCCTACTTCCTCCTACTCCTTCTCTTCTTATTACTACTCTTTACTTCTTATTCTTCTTCCTCTTTGTATGATTCCTTTTCCCTTTTCTTCTCTACGTCCTGCTCCACTTTTACTTATTATTGTTCCTCCTCTTCCTATTCTACTTCCTCTTTCTCCTCCTCATGTTGTCACTTCTTTTGTAGTTTTCACTTGCTTCCATTCTGCTTTTATTCGAGGGCTGCTGTCGCGCTTATACGTATCTGAGCATACTTGGACCATGGACGCATTTGGATAATCAAAGGCGCGCAGTGAGTGCCCTCCGCGATTTTTTAATGAACACAAATCTAATGAACTGTCTTTAGTTCATACCATACCTTGCTGCTATCTGTACGGACTCTATCCGCTGTGGGATCCCCATATATTAACTGGACTATGACCATACATACTGTACTTATTCATGCTTTATATGCCCCGTAATGTATGTAGTATTGTGCATATTGCATTTGATTGGTTTTTTTTTCTATTTTATTCCTAATTTTGTTTTTCTGTGTGTTTCTATTGTACGTTATGATGATGGGATAGCCGGCTCTAATGTAGCCTACTTTCCCATGTTCCACCAAATACAAATAAAAAAAATCGAGTTTCATACAATAATACCTAGGGGGTAATCTGGCGCTAGTGTCTACGCGGGCTCCTTCAGCGGTGCTTGTTACGCTTATGGGAATTATGGGAAGTACAGGCTTCGTATCTGCTTCGGATGAATTCCGTTCTCCAGATTCGCGACGATTGTTTGCTGAGCGTGAAACAAAGTGATATGAAGTTATATTTAGCTGAAACTTGCTTCACTCTTCTGTGCGTAAATCTTGTTACAGAACGTTCTTTGTGACTATGAGGTAGAAATGAAGTCTGGACAAATTTAACCGCTAGGGTATGCATTGCTCTGCCATTGCGTTCCAAATTTGGCATCAAGTTATAATGAATTTTTTTGGTAACACTTCAAAGCAACCATCCTTGTTTTCCCCTCTAAAGTACACATTATCTCATTATGAAAATAACAGTACAGTATTAAGTAACAAACACGTCATGCCGGGTGTGTCTGTTAAAGTGGCCTGCCCCCGGTATAGTACCTCTTGTTTCGTTGTGAAGTCGAGTCAGAGGAACGCGATTGTGCGTCTACTTAGCTTCGCCGTCGTTCTGCAGTCGATTCAAACAAGTTATGGCAGGACTATACCCATATAACTCGTGTAAGCTACGTAGCATGAGGCACGCCACCCTAGAGCATATTTTATGGGAATGCGCACAGATACACGACGCCAGTGCAGTCTCCCCAGAACAGCTTTGGGCGCGGTGGAGAGCCGCGCTGATCAGCTCAGATCGGACAGATCAAACATGGGCCATCCAGCGAGCACGGGGGGCGGCTGAGAGACGGGGTCTCTCCGGCACCCCTGGCGCGGCTTAGGCCCACGCCTCAATCCGCTGGTGTGAACAAAGTTTGTTCACTCGCTCACGCGTTCATGAAAAAAAAAACGTGAACTCGATGTAATATTTTTCACTCGCATGAGACGCTGCCTCTATGCACAGTGGCGAGTGTACGACGCTTCGCTTAAACTGTCAAATACGACTTGTAAAGCTCCAAGGCCGCAGCAAATCTCAGACTTGGTGGTCTTCGGCCTCTTTGAACAGCAAAGGAGCTGCTTCGGTGCTTTGCACCGCACCCTACTACCCACGCAGCGCGAAGAACGAAACTGAAGCTGTAAAAGATTGGTAAACTGTTTGCTAGCTAACGCAATCCAATCTGAAGCCTGTACTTCCCATGATTCCCGTAGAGGCACACGATCGCAGCACCAGATTCCGCTCTAGGTATTATTGTACGAAACTCTACGGCAACCGAGCAACTTCTCTCTTTCGTCGCTTTTTCTTTCTATTGATTGGAAAGCTAAAACGCGGTTTAGCTTGTTTGGTAAGGCCTTATCGCGATAAGCGCATTTCTTTAAGAAGTAATACTTTATTAAATAAAGCTCTTGAAACCGCGCAGTGACGGCGGCACTTGAGAACACGGGAAGTCCTGCTCTGGATCTTTCTCGCACGGGCGTAAGTTCGGACTCCCCGCGGCCGTCTCTACAGTGGAACCTCTCGACTAGAATGATTCGCTTCTGTGTAATATCTTTTATAACGGCATCATTCATTATTTTTTTTTATTCGTCATATCTTTATGTAACCATACTTCACTAAGAGTGAGTGAGAGATGGTTCCCATATAAGACAGCCGGTAAATAGCATAAGCTACTAAAAGAACGTTCAAACGTTCATTAGTCGGCGTTTCTCACTGACAATACATTCTTCTGTCGTTTTTTTCTCCCTATGACTACCTTCGCGTTCAACGCTATTGTTATATATTAACATGCATCGCCCGTTGCACGCAACTGCAGTGACATGCAGTGTCACGTAGAGTCGTTCCTTGAACGGCCGCTCGGCGTGTCAGCGTTCGTGTATCGGGCAGACATCCGTGCCGTCGATGGATCGCTTCGTTCGCGATGCGACGCTCGTGCACCGATTCGATGTTCCTCTCCGAGAAGCGGGACGTCCTCGATCGCCGCAATGGCCAACGCGTGCCGCGGCCGTTCTCGTTTTCACGCGAACGTGCCCGTTATCCGTGCAACCGGCACGACACCACAGCGATGTCCCTCCGTGCTCGTCACACGTCCGCCTCTAAAGCCGAGGAGTATACGTGATGTTTCTTTTTATCCTCTGTTAGTTCCGTGCAGTGAAAAATATGTCGTGGGTGCGCTGTAGCATTCAGTTTCCGTTCTCGAATGTCCATGTGGTTAAATGTGTATTCATTCGCTCGTTCGTTAATCCTCAATTGCATCCGTAAGTTGTAATGACCTAATCCCCCCCCCCCTCTTCACATCTGCTTTAGAAGCCCTGGCAGCTGCCAGTGCGAATGACTCAAGGATCAATCAAAAATCAATAAATGTTTACACACAATTGGAACACAGTATATTAAACTGCGGCCAGCCTCGAACGTACCCGCTGAAAGTACATGAACATTCCCAGTGCAGCAAAGCTTTTCCGCTTCGTTGGTTATGTATGAGCGCGCACCGCCCAATGCTAATTTTATTTATTACTCTGGACAAGGCAAATAGCCGTGTTTTTCTTTTTTTGGACCAGTCTTTATAATGTATGCGGTGAAAAAACAAAAAAAACACGTTTGTTGTTGTTGAACGTTCGGCTTTTCCGCACATTCTTCGTTACTGCGGCGAAGCACGCTTTACAAACAGTGTCGTTTGGTTGTTGCGATGAGGTATGCGGAGTTGAATAGAGTGGAAATATTTGCCGATGCGCTCTTCAATTTGTGCGCCGTAGGCTGAAAGCAGTTGCATAATTGAATGATCATAATGTTTTCTGTGGGGGCGGAGGGTATTGGCTGGGAGCGGCTCTGTATGCTGCCTCGATTTCTTTGTATTATTGTAACAGCGTGTCTTTTGTTTCTTCATGCGCGAATGAGGGCAACGGTTAGCCTAAGGTCTATGTAGCTTACGTGTTTCGCTCGTTATCTAGTGATTAACGCTATCAGCTTGCATTGATAATTGTCGCATAGTGAACATTTCACGTTATCTACTAAGGCGACGTTACATCTATACGTTCAATGCCTCCGCGTATATATCCGTTTCTCGCTGCTTTGCGTTATTCATTGTACGCGCGCGCTGCTGTCTTTATTGGTTCTTTTATTTTTTAAGGCCTGTATTGCAGTACTGTGCACGGACGCCTTTTGCTGCCATCCCCGCAGCATAAAACAGAAACGTCACTTTCTTGGTAGAAGATTGAAAAAAAAAAAAGCGGACGCTCGTTGACTCGTGTAATACATGAGTGAAAATCGGAATGATGTAGCCAAGGTAACCCATTGAAGTCAAACGATGCACTGTGGAACGTTATGTATAGTTCTTAATTGGGAGATGAATATAATTATTGGGCAAAGAAAAACTTGGAAGTAGGCGCAGAAAACAATTTGCCGCGAGTGTGATGTGAAATAAAAACGTTCGCATAATGCATTTCCTTTCTGTGTTCGCTCATACAATTGATGTCGTATGCGTGGATAAATGAAGGGAAGAGCGATATTAGAAATGAGGCTGAACAGAATTTTTTTCAATGATCTCGTCCCTGCATGGCAGGCGGGTAGGGTGTGCGTATTTCCTTCCCGCACTAAGAATACACTAGAAAGTCGAGCGCCTACTGCGTGTTCGACACAGCATGCGTAAAAGCAACGCTGATTCGTCTCGTGGCTTTTCGTGTCACTTTGGTGCAACGTCCCGTTCAATCACCTCCTCCTCCCCCCATCCCGTGCCACTCGCAGATGTCCAACAGCACGCAGTGGGCCTCAGCAGCCGAAGCCAACCCGCAGCCACAGCCAGAGTCGGAGCAGCAACAACAGAAGCAGCAGCAGCAGGCGCCCGAATGCCGAGGCGAGCCGACCCCACCGGCAACAGCCGAGTCGCCGACGGCAGCGCCAACTGGCGTCGACGACCTCCAACAACCACCGCTGACCGCGCCCCTACCGGCGCTGGCAGAACCGGAAGCGGAAGTGACGAGGGAGCCGATGACCACCGAAGCCGAGTCGACGCGGCCCGACGCGTCGGTGAGGCTACAACCACCGCCGAGCGCTGCTTCCGCGGAGTCGGCGCATGCGCAGTCCTCTTCGAAGAAGCCGTCGCCGGCATCTTCCGTCGCTTCGGCGGCAGCCACCACCGCCGTCGTTGTTCCAGACACCAAGTGCGAGGTGGAGAGGAGGTGCACGATTTTTCTTATTCATTTCTTTGGTTCAAGATAGTGGAAGCTGTATGAAATTTTGGCCTAAGCAGAATGGATTCAACGTACGTAATAAGCGAATGAAGGAAGAAACAGAGCTTGTATAAAGATAGTGAATAAAGCATGTTCAACAATAGTACAAACTCAAGCAATGTCAAGTTCAAGAACAAGAAAAATATTCCCGTATTTGAGTCATCAGACATAACAACATGATTAGGAAATTTGTTACAGCCCTCAATTTTCAACGGAAAGAAGCTGTATCTAAAATTATTAGTCTTTGCAGATCTTTTAGGCTCATCAAATGGGTTGGCGAATCTTCTCTTTTATATTTCTTTTTTCATATATCATAATCGAATTGCCATTTGTCCAGTTGACAAATCTAGTTCACAAGGCCCCTCCAGTTAATACACGATAAAGGAAATTCAAATAAGCCAGAAGTTCGGGGAAGATGTTGAAGAGATGAACAACTCTTGAACAGGCGGTGGTGCCGTAGCCAACAATTCAACAAGTGAACTTATCCTCTTTAAGATTGAAGCCTTTTCAAAATGCGTGTCAAAAAGTTCAGCAGCACCCAGTGTTCACAGATGTTTCTTCCACACAATTAGGCAGCATCTGAAGAAAAAGATTAACCTAAACATCAGAATCAATTGAACGGGAGTGACTGGATTGAATGAGAGTGCTTGGTGAGAGCGGATAACATTAGTCAACATTCACCATCATTCAGTCGACTTTAGGCTGAGCTGACATGCGGTGTGCTAGTGTGCTGGTAAATACGAAAATCAAAGTGAACCCGCTGTGCCGCATTTACACTCAGTACTTCCTTCTCATTTGATGTGGCCACCGTGACTTAACATGCCTCGAATTCACAAGGTTAACAGGGCATAGTCTTCAATGGTATATAAAACTAACGCTCCCGAATACCAGGCACACCACTTAAGATGCAAGAAGACACCTGTTAAGCTGTAAAAAAGTGCAGATGGTGCTGCTGGTAGCACCATCTTGAAGTTCCAGCACCAGCTAGCCACTACTGTCATAGACACTGACGAAATTTTTAGGGCTTGTGTAATTCTCGATTATAGGTAAAAAAAAAAGATTGCATTGTGTACTAGGAGAACAAAAACCTCACAGGAGAATATCCAGGTGCATTCATTGAGCCAATATGGTCAATTAGCAAAAAAATACCGTGAAAGCTCATTCATTCAACCATCATTATTTCAGACAATGGGATGATTTGGGCAGGTTCTCTGGTCCAGGCAAGCATGTGCATTGTTTATTGTATCAAACTCTCGGTGATTTGGTCATATTTGGCCGCATGCCAATTAATTAGAGTGAAAATTGTGTGCGATGCAAAAGAACAAAAATAGTGTTCATTTACAATTGTCATTTATAATTACATTATTCATACATAATTAGATGTGGTTTCTGAGCACATTTCAAATTAGGACTCGAGGTTCTTGAGCCACGTTCATATTGTCAATGAATTCGCAAAGGGGAAAATGCAGCTTTTTTTTTTTGCACTGCTCTTATGTAAAATCATTAATCAATTACATATTCCTGAAGAAAATGTATGTGCAATGATGTAATATATGTTTATTGTTTTTTTAATACTTTTGACAATTTGTCATTCATTTAATTCGGATAGTTTCTTTGGTGCCGTGAACTGCAAATTAACGGGCCTTTACTGCATAATGTCGTTCGTTCGTGTGCTAGATTGCCACTTATGGAACTGTCTGTGTGCTGTGCACACAGCCCATCGTGGGCGGGACCAAGTCATGTCGGTGTCTCGGTGTTCGAGCCGCCAGGAGGGGGAGACTCGGGCCGGGTGTGTGGGAACCTGCAGAACAACAACAACGGTGGGTCGCCTCCCCAGGAGACATCTGGGACAACCCCTGCGCGCGATAAGCAGTCCAAGACTTGTTGCTTCTGCTGGTGCTGTTGCTGTAGTTGTTCTTGGTGAGTGTATAGTATTTTAAACGCTTTATGAACCAAGTGCACAGAACTACAAGACAATTTTTAAAATTTTTCTTCAAAGGAAAGCAGTTCTTTGAAAAGAGAAGCCGGTACTACACAAGCACCCCCAATATCTCACGTCACAGGAACTTTTTAGCAATCCTCTAAAGGGTGACTACTTGAAAAATATGTTCCTTTCAGTAAGGACGTTTACGTGCACTTTGCGTTACATCAAAATTAACCTGCCAGAATCCGTGCAATGCATAACGTTTTTCTGCCGGAGAAGCAAGTATGCACCTAGCATACTTGCTTCTCTGGCGGAGAAGCACGTATGCTATGCTCTTACTCTATCTATGCTCTTACTCTGTGCACAAATGTGTGCATGCCACGATGCCACGAGAGTGACAGATTTGCTATGATGAACTTTTATATGGGTCATGATAGCAAGCCCCCAGACAATCAGCGAATGTGACCACCATTGTACGAGGTCCTGTTAAGTACAACATTAATGGCTTGCTTATTTAACATAGTAGGTGTGCTTTTTCAATACTTCTGATGGTGTATGATGACCCGAAATATAGGAGAGCATGCAAGCCTAGGTTTTCAGTTTGTCAATACTTTTTAATATTACCAGTGTTACCAGAATATACTGAATTTTGTTTACTGTGTTATGGGGGTGCATGTATTAGCAAAATTTTAGCTTTCTATTCACAGATGTTTACATATGTATGCAAATTTATATGTTCACACTTTCGCGAACCACTTTATACTGATGATAACTACAGATAGGCTGTATATTATATTTGTATAATATTCAATCACCACCACAGCCAAATCGTAGTAAAATATTTTAGTGTGTATCAGATTCTGGCATACGCAAAGGGGGCAGGAATACCAGGTTACCAGATGATGATATTCAGCTTCTGAAAGACCTCAGGCCTCTCACATCTATGCCTTTGGTATTGTAGGTTACTATAGCTGGCTCAAACAACAGAATCGTAGTCGGGGCTTGCACTTCTTCACCTTATTTTGACTCGATGGCTGGAGTGAATATCGTGAGTAGCCTGAAGCAAATATGGAAGCGAATATATGAAGCGAATATCGTGAATAGCCTCAAACCTCTTGAATCAGCGAGACATCATCATAAATGTAAAACATGGCAAGTACTATATGTTTCATAAAAGCAAGTCCACATTTCGTACAAGTGCGCAGATTTTCTTCAGTATTCTGGTAACTAGGTAACATAAACAGTATGCAGGCAAGCTAAAAACCTTTAGTAGGTTTGCCAGCACTCTGTTTATTTAGTGACCTGATACACCACCTTTCATTCCCTCTGAACAACCTCACACTTGCCAGCACTCTGTTTATTTAGTGACGTGATACACCACCTTTCGTTCCCTCTGAACAACCTCACACTGGTAGCGCAAGTATCAGCATTACTGAAATGAATGGTCATGCTCTGGTTCAGTAATGCTAGGCACACAAGAGTAGAGGAAGATCTGGTGTTAGTCATCATCGTGGTAAGATATTTTGCTTTTTTGTTCTGAGGGATGTGTTGTCCGAGTCATTTGTTTTATAGTGGTCGTAAATTACTGCACGCATCTGCTATACATTTGCAGAAAGTATATACATGTGCTATTCTTTGTGTTAATTCAAAGGTTTTTCCAAGATTAGTCTGAAATCAGCAGATGAGGACTTTTTTTCTCATAATATTTTAACAGGCAGTGTCAGTGCAGTTGATCTCGCAGCTAGTCTGACTGCTCATATCTCTGTTGCTTTGTTATTCCGTCCATGCATTTTTTTGCTGCTTTTTCATTGTGTTTCTTTCCTATTGCACTTTCATAACATCTCTTAGGCTTGTTGACTAACTTAATATAACCTTCAGCAACCATGGATATACTGGGAGTGGGATTGTGCGAATGACTGTCGCATAGCAAAGACAAGTAGCAAAGAATACCACAAAAGGAAATGCAAACTCGGTTTTCTGCCAGTTTGCTAGGCATGGCCAGTAATCGAATCCGAAAAGATAGAAAAGCTGTGAACGGTCAAAACCCACCTCACAGAGCAAATCATGGGCACAACGTATTTTTCAGAATCACTGGCACAGTTTGCAACAAGTACATTAACATTTCTGTCAGCTAAAGCTCTAACCGTGTTGCTTTGTTAGGTCATGTCCTGAAAGCACTTACAACATTCATTCCTGTGTTCCTTTAGGAGAGGATCGAGGCCAGTCTATGCAAGCTTGCAGAAACCCGTCAAGCTTTCAAGGTGGGTCAGATCGTAGTGACTATATTGGAAGTGAAAAAATTACTCTTCTATAGTATGTAGCCGGTAGTTCACATGTTACCAGGGGCTACTAGAGTAAAATGTAGGAGTCGTCTCACTGCTGCACGGTCTTTACACGGATACGTTTTTATAAGATTACTATTCTTGTTTTCTGTAAAACGTGAGCTACTACAACCCACTCAGAGAATTAAGCCACGCATAGGCACATATGCAGTTGGTTATAACTTGCACTCTCTTTTTAAATTTTTTTTGCTGTTTGTTATTATTTGCTGGGTTGCAAGCATGCTTGTTCATTGTCATAAAGCACGGCCCATCTATATCCCAAGGTTCCTCATCCTGTCGCGATCTATACATCCCAAAGAAAACCTTCCGTAAAAAAAATCGTGCCAGCTTCGTAGTGGTGTCGAGCGTCAACGAAGAACGGAACTGGGTGGCCTCTTTTGTTTCCTTTTATTTATTTTTCTTCTTTTTCTTTCTGTTTCTTGTATCTCTTTTTCTGTATCTGTTTGAATTTTTTTATCTCTCTTTCTTTTTGTTTATATTTGCTCCTTTCTTTTTCTGTCTAGCCCTGTGTATTTTTATCTTTTTTTTCATGTCTGTTTCTTCTATCTTTCGTGTCTTTTTTCATGTCCTTGTATCCCTTTTTCCATTTTTCTCGTTTTTTTTCTCTTTCTTTTTTTTTCTTTCTGTCTCTCTCTGTTTTTTTAATCTCAATTTCGTGTCCATGTCTAGCCCTCTCTCTTTCTATGTCTTTCTATCTTTTTAAGACGTTATTCCCTGTATTTTGCCATACTTTTTTCCTCTTTTTTAATTGCTTTCTATTTTTCATGTGCTGGACGTGCACCTCCTGACCTAGCAGAGTTTTACTTAACGCTCATATCTGCTGTACTCGGTAGAGCGGCTTGCTCAGTTCCAGAGGCACATGTGGAGTTATGTACCCACGTGTGGAGTTATACAGGACAAAGCACAAGTTACCGACAACTTAAGTAGCTTCGCTGTTAAAGATGCGCATGCCCTACCCAACTTATGGTCATCGTTTAATTTATGCACGACACTACCTGTCGTCGTGCCTCGTCTAATGTGTTGTTCTTATTCCTTTTCACAGTCTGGCCCTCAAAAGCAACAATGGCAACGTTAGGTCACCACGGGACAACAACCAGAGGCTAACCACGGGTGACAGCATCTTTAATGGAGACGGCGAGCCACCGTACGTGTCACTACACCAAAAGCCTCCAAAGCACAGTTGTACTGCAAGCGCGAAGCATAAGTTGGCACAGAGCTAGGGGCTTCATCTCTTGGCAGTGAGCGTCCCCCTGATACAGCATAGTTTTATACTGTTGCAATACCAATCGTATGGACACTCCAGGTGTACCCACGTTTCTGCCATCAAGGTCGATGTCAGCGTCGCCATGAGGTTCCATATTAAGTTCAAGTTACGATAATGTAGCCTCGCAAATTAAGTGTTTTGTGTGCAAGTGAAAGCGTGCAGTGGCAGCCAACAATCACGTCTCAAACAGAGAGAAAAGGCACCGTCCGTATTTCATCACACAAAACGGCCATGGAAAGTCCAGAAGGCTCTGGTAGGAACTGTGCATTTTGACTGGCTGGTTGTCGCCATGCGTGCCCAATCTTGACGGTGATCAGCAGACTACTCACGCATATGTATGTGCTGTGTCCTTGCTACTCAATTTGCATTGAAGCCATAGACAACATGAAGATCGCTTCGCTCACTACAGAGGCTGCATTTTATTATGCCAGCATTATGCTGAGCTACGCTCAGCCAGGTACTCAAAGTGTGAGCTACCACCCTTCATATAACATTCCATTTTGTTGCTATCCCATTATTTCCACGTCTTGATAGTGAAAATGTAAGTTTTATTTACATTACTATCATTATTATTAAAGTTTTTTCTTTGTTCTCTACCAAATTCCTTCATTCATACAAAGTTTTTTTTGGCTCAAAGGGACACCAGTGTATTATTAATCATAGATGAGTGCATGGTACACTTTTCAAACACTATATAGGTTACCATCTTATGGATGATGAATTTTAGTGCATTTAAGTGTCTAAGATTTCAATCACGTACCATGTTTAAAAATATGGTGCAATGATGATGGCTTTAGTGAATGCCGTGATTTTCTTTCATGTTAATGAGAACTAACAGACAAGAAAGCCCAGAAAGGTATAAGGAGTGTTATATGTAGAATACTTATTGAGATATAAATGCGAAGAAAGTACAGTAGATAAGAAGACCACTTGCCACAGCAGAGACCGAATTTGCGACCTTCGAATAATGTATGTGTCTGATGTTCTTGCAACCGAGTCATGTACAGCTTTACAACGATTCGACCACTTTTCATTTTTAATGAAAAAAGTGTGTTTCATATTGTTCAATAATCTCTTGCGTCTCTTTGCATTGCAGCCCTACGTTAGAAGAAATTCGGACATGGGGAGACTCATTTGAGAAGCTCATGAAGTGTTCAGGTGTGTTCAACTCCCACATTTATGTCGCAGAGGCGATTTGTAAGCCTTTGAATAAAAGCTCGTATTATTTTTTTAGGAGCACATCGATGGTACTTGTTGAAGAATTAGTTTACATATCTTTTTTATTACGCCATAATTACAAAGAGAGAGCATCACCACAGTGTAGGAATTTTTACCACTCACCGAGCTTTCTTGGGTACATACACGTGATCTCTTTTCCTTTACTATTTAATGAATTTGTAGCTCAAGAACAGAAATATAAGTCGCGATTTATTATGTAGCATATATAAAAGATACTTATTAGACAAATGACAATTACCACATGATTATGTGCAATGTGGCTTCTTTTAGCCATGCTCTCCACCAGTGTCAAATAGGGGAGACAAAAATATAATTGGGGCAGCTAAGTGCTGGTCGTGTGAAGGCTGAGGAAATAGTGTATCTGGTGCATCACCTCCCCATCCTTTCTTACTTCTTCACCCTCACTTACCTTTTGTACCCCTTGCTAATTGTGCAAGAATATACTGCATGCATTAACCTCCTCCTTACCCTCCTCTGAGTCACCTGCCTTTACCATCTTTTGCTATGCTGCACTATACAATGCTATGCTATGTTTTACTCTCCTCTACTTTTCTATCATCCTCACTCTTACATCACTTCTTACCCTCATTTCTACTGCTTTCCCCATGCTTTACTACGTTATATGTACATGGCTATCCCACCCCTTCATATCAGAAAGAAGGTGCATGGCTATGCTATGCTAGAAGGTGTTTGGTGCATAGCCACTTTCTGTGAAGCACACCCTCTTTACCCCCCCCCCCCTCCTCCTCCTTTCCTTTCTCCTCACACAAACTTCCCTGCCCCACTTTCTTGCTATATGTATTATGCCTAGCTATGCTATGCTATAAGTCGCTTGGTACACATCTGCTTTCAATGGCGCATACCCACTGTGTTTTCCCAAACACCTCAAGCAGAACAAAAAGCTCTGCTGTTAGAGGCAAGCAAAGTTCCAAGACTTTCCTATTGTGCCTAGATAGCTGATAAAGTGAACTTGTCAGCTAGTTTGTTGAAAATGATCAATTGGAAAACAGTGCGGTAGAAACGAAGTGGAAGCATAGAAACAAGCAATGCACCATGCAAAGTTCTTCAGTACTTCGTGTGGTGTTCCAGTGCTTCGTCTTTGTTTTTACTGCCTTGTTTTCTGATTGAACATAGATGGTTATTTTAATCAGGGAGTGAATTACACTCTGCCATGCATCAGTACTGAGGTTTTATTTGGCATGAAAGTCACCGAATTGAAGGTTGGCCTTAATTTTACGGACACTAATAAGCTTCTTCCTGTGAACTTATTGTAAATAAAATTTAAAGAAGACTTTACCAGTTGAAATTTGCAGTATTTCTACTCAAGGTCCCTTTAAGACATCTGCAATATAGTTTGAATTCAATTACACTAGTTCACACTTCCAATTAGGAGTCGTTATTCTGTCTCTGCCTAAAGGTTCATTATAATATCTGCCTTATTGTTGTATTTTGCCAGTGCTGTTTTACCGTGCCGAATGTAGAAACTCAAATTAAGCACAAGAACTGCGGAGAACAACAGAAAAAGTTATAATCAGAACTCAATTACAAGGCTTCACACGTAAGAAGAATCCCACTCTAAAATATCACCACTGTAATGTTTCACTGCAAATGAGCTACTGACACATTAGTAACTGCAAGAGCGCTATGCACCTTCCTCTTCTACTTTGCAGCATTGGTCTCTGCATAATGCTCGAATAACATGCTGCAGCTATGAGTGTATTTTATTTTTATTTGCAATACTGTCGACTCCAATGTTGGAGTCATTACAGAGGGTATGCAAATGTAATGTGCGCACTACATCAATGCATGCACACATGTGAGCACGCACGTAATGCTGAGCAAGCGTCGATACCATGCAATGCTGGTGTCACTGTTTTCACTTCTTAGCACAATATATACGGAGAGGGAATCTTATTAGCTTTTATTCAGTGCTGAATTTTATGCACCAAAACAACAATATGAGCATGGAAGACGTTAAAGTGTGCTACTTGGAATCAATATTGAACCACCTGGTGTTCATCTGGAGTTTTCGTGATTGGGAATCAAACCTGCATCCTCAAGTTCAATGCTACAGCATAATAGTTGCTAAATTACTGAGGTGGGTGCTGATGGAAACATCAAAAAACAAGACGCACGTGTGCACTGGTCAATTGTATTGTTGATAGTAACACTTGCGCACCTTACCTTCTTCGCGCGTTGTCTGCAGTTTAACTACGCTATAACAGAATTGCACCTCTCAAAAGTGACTGTTATATTAACTATTTATTATGAACACTTTTGCAGATAAAGAGCAGTAATGTGATCCTTCATTTACTCTGTTAATTATATTCAATAATTTGTTACATAAAGGCGGAAAATGTGCACATTGCAATGAACTTGCACAGAGCACGAAAAGGACTTCGGTGTATATCAGAAAATTTGTTATAAATGTGTATTTGTATGAGTGGCAACACATATTGACCATTTACCTTGTTATAACTGAATATTCGCCACATTAGTATCACGGTTCAAATATAATCTCTTCTAAACACTTAAAAATATGTGTTGCTCAGAGTTTTACTTAGAAAGGAATTGCATTTGTGCTGTCTTCACGTTGTCACCCACTCTTGGTTCACACCTTTTTTTCTTTTTTCTCAATTGGTTTCAGCTGGTCGCAAGGTGTTTAGGGACTTCTTGAAGTGTGAGTACAGTGAAGAAAACATTCTGTTCTGGCTGGCTTGCGAGGACCTCAAGAAGGAGTCAAACCCGGAGCTGATTGAGGAGAAAGCTCGCGCCATCTATGAAGACTACATTTCCATCCTGTCCCCTAAGGAGGTTGGTGGCTGCGGCATTTCAAGCACAGTAGCATTTAGGGACAGTGTTTGCCTCTTTGCAGGGGTGATGTAGTGTTCAATAATGTTGCTGCTTTGCTTGAAAAGTCGTACAATTGATAAAACCAATTGAAACTCTACGCTGTTCTTAATGGGTGAACTGGGCTAGCCTAATTGGTCAGTCCATTTGGATATTGATTGTGTTACCAAATACTTATGTTGGCCAAGCCTATTCAAACCAAACTGGGTGACTCATTGAACCCACTGCAATTTTCCAATTAGTGTCCCAAAACACAATTAAATGTTTCCAATTGGTTCTAATTTGATCCACTCGTAAATTTTCAATTGGTCTGGGCACATTTTTTTTACAGGGTTATTATACATATTTCTGAACCTTTTTTCAAAAAAGCCTAGCTCAAGGGATGTTGAAACACTGAATGATGAGTAACTATTAACATAATATATTGGCTTTAATCAATAGCTGTAACGCATATAAAATAATTTTGCTTGAGTACATCAGTGGCGACGTTCCAAGTACTGCACCACCATTGCCATGGCATAACATTAAGATTCAGAGGCATTAATAGTGTGTTTTTATTTCATTTCTGTACATTTGTAAATTTCACTGCTAAATGGTGTCTTGTTAAATAGTGATGGTGGGTTTGACTTTAAAAGTCAAACTGAGCATAAAGTCCTTGACACGAAATAAGAAGGCACAGCAAATGAAAGCGATGTCGTTCTTATTTTGAATATCCATACTGGCAGTACTGAGCTTGGCAGTATCATTTTATTCTCAGCATGTAGTTTACTTCGTGAAACGCTAATTTAGCGATGTTCTGCCTACAGTGGAAACTGTATTGTTGCCGCATCACAGAAACATGTTTGTTCGCATTCACAGACCTCAATGCCTCTGCCTTTCCACCCGTCATTGCAGGTGAGCCTGGACTCTCGCGTGCGGGAGATCATCAACCGAAACATGGTGGAGCCCACGCCGCACACCTTCGATGAGGCACAGCTGCAGATCTACACCCTCATGCACCGCGATTCGTACCCGCGGTTCGTCAACTCCCCGCTGTTCCGAAAGCTGGCCCAGCTGCCTTCCCCCTCGCGCAAGGGCAGTGCTGCCTGAAGCCGCCGCGCCTCGTCATCCGCCGCTGCCACACGCCCCTCTCTTCACCGAGGCTGAAGACAACTCGTGGGGGGACACACCCTCTCGGCTCAACAAGCTCAATGGCGCGAGGCGGTCACCACGCGTACCTGAACACAAACTGCTACTAGCTCCCCTTTCTCTACAGCCTTCTTCGTTGTCCCGAGCTTCGTGCTGTTACACTTCTTCACCTCTGTAATGAAGAGGGCGTCATCATCACTTGCCCGGACCAGAACAACAGAAGCAGCAGCAGCATCAACAGCAGTAGCAAATGCTACGACTACTCAATGCAGCATGCCCCCGAATGCTCGGAAGAGACCACCTGCCGCCCTCTCTTGGGTTTCGTTCTGCCAGCAATAAGGCTTCTTCATCTTCCCGACATCACTCCTCCCATTTCGTACAACGGGCTCTGCTTGAGCGCTTTTGTGTAAAACCCCCATCGCCCCTTCGCTCTCGTTTCCCCACTTTCATCGCTGCCTGGACACGGTTTTGTTGGCTGCCACACGGCAAGGTGCTGCTCGCTTCCCAAGCCTGGAAATCGGCAAACAGGTGAGCAAGCAAGCCACGATATCCAGCCGATGAGACATGCGAAGGATGCATCGCCCCCCTCCCGAGCCACAACAGAGGCTGCCATCTTCCAAGAGTCGGTGGCACCGGCGCACTGCGCGCGCTCGTGCCGTTTCCACAAGTGCATATCATTTGCCGACGCGTTGGCAACGATTGAACACAAGGGGACTGTGCTCGAGTGTAGTAACCTAGCCTCTGGCAGAACTGGAGACCTGCCTGCGTTTTCTCTTGTTTTCCTCTCCTCGACTGCAACAGGCATGCTGGGCAGGACAATTTGGACAATGGGGAGAGAGCACTACGGCGTTTTTAAATTCCGCTGCGCACAGTTTTATGTGTGCCAGCGTCTGGCAGGCTTGGCTTTCAGACAAATGCTTGTGCCCGCTCCTTGCCTTCCCATCCCCTTTTTTGCACTTTGAACGATCGCTCTCGGTGCGATATTCCTTACCCTCTTACAGTTCCTTCTTGGGTTTTAGCCGCCAGCCTCCCTTTTCCAGAGGAATATGGTTATGGTCAGAACCCATGCCTTCTTCGGTTACCTTTGTGTTTCCTGCACAAGGTTTTGATGGGACAGGTTGTTGTAGTGTGGTGTCTGGTGTGTGCAGTGACGTTTTTGTGTTTGTTTGCTCGTTTTTTTACCATCTCTCATACCGTATCATTTTTTTTTCTCCAAAAACCTTTGGCACTTGACGGCGCCCCCTCAGGTTGGTCTTTTGGGCCACCCGCCGCTTATTGTTGAGTTTTCTCAGACAGAGGACTGTGCGTTTAAATGTTCCATGCGTGTGTGTGTGTGTCTGTGTGTGCTGCATTGTTTTTTGCAGTACAAGAGAGACGGTGGCATGCTGCCCCATGCTAGGCATGCCATGCTAAAACCGATCCCCCTTCCTCCCTGCCTCGGCCATTTCGTGTTGTTTCTAATGCGGGACTGGCATGCACAGCGCTTTTTGTGCGCTAGGAACTCTTTGGCAGGCTGTCTCTCGCACACATCTGGTGGGGAGTAGGGGAAGAAACGTTTTCAGACAGGGCATGTTGTAAGCACACCTTTGTACGTTGCCCGATGATTTGAGGTAGAAAGACTCGACAGGGCTCAGTGAACCGAGGCTCAGCTCCCAACCTACCCCATCCTGCCGCCCAACTCACACTGAAGCATTTCGAACATTGTACACTGCCCCCTCCTTCCCACACTTTGCTCAGGCTTTGCAGTTACCACCTATCTTCATGCAAATGACCAATTTATGATGAAGACCGTTCGACCAGCAAGTTGCATAGCTGTCGGCCTTTTTCAGTCTGTCTGTTTCTTTTAATGGTTTTGCAGAGGAGGATACATTTGCGGTTCTTTCCAACGAATGAGTGGTGAATGAGACCAGTAGGTGATGCTGCGTCTTAATTAGACGTCTGCTGCAAACGACACAGTGGTGGGACACAACACGATGCAAGACGGTGCCTGTCGACCAAGTTCACTTTCATAGGCAGAAGCCAGGGGTATCAGCACATTTTGTTCTCGTCACACACTCTCTGCCAGTACGGAAACAAAACATCTTGTGTTCTTCGACACAACACTTCTTGCGAGAGCACCTAGTCAGAACCTCACCCACTGCTATCTGTAGTACCGTTCTTCTGCTGAAGAGCCCCACTGGTGGGGCTTTTCCCTGTTGCAAGCATACACGACCAAAGTACTAGTTTCAAACACTAATTGTGTGCATGCCCTCTTTCATGTTTGCAGATTGCACATGCGTATGCCAAAACTACTAATGGGACAAATGACGAGCAGTTTTTCACGAGTGTAGGGACAGACGAAAAGGACTTGACATGAGTTCCAACTTCAACGAACAGTTTATTCGAAATGGGAAGGTGCATGTCTGTGCATACATACGTACACGTACCATCACACTTGCTTTGAGTATTCTCCCAGTGCACATACATTGATGTTTGTGCATCCATTGCCGATAAACAAATCCGGTGAGGTTAGCACTTGTGTTATGCTCAATCTCGCAGTGCTGTGGCTGCAAACCTGTCATACTATCAAGTGCCGCGCGTCTACTTTTATCACCATAAACGTGCGCTAGGGGAAGTCAGGAGAGACAGCAGCTCCCCCCATCCCCCCCCCAGTTGAGTCCAAGAAGAACTAACGTTCGTGACAGATGCAAAAAATGAAAAGTGAAGTGACGACACGCTTCTCACAATGCCCTTGCCGTTGGTCGCCAGCTTTCTGGGGGATAAAAGTGGGAATTAGACATTCCTTGAAATACGTCGTGAATCCTCGGTTGTTATTTTTGTCAAAAACTTGCACGGCTACGATCCTTCATCTTTAAGCAACAATGGGACAGGTGTGACTGAGAGAAGGTATTGGGCACACTTGGTCATACCTTGGTCAAACTCCCTTAAATACACTCGGTCATACTTCCTTAATTAACTAGAGGAGCTCCCCCCCCCCCCCCACTTCCTGTGCACTCAATTAGGCTTATTGCAAAGTAAAACTGGGCATGCATACGTGTACAAAGTACGACGTCTAACTGCTCATACATCTCTAGTGCTTTTCTTACCTGGAAGTAAGTTGAGTCGATAGGCGTGCATCTTGCTGCGATTCACGTTCCTCACAGCACTCACTGCTTTGCTAATCAAAAGCACTTGCGCTTGGCCTCTTCCGCTTTCTCGCGTAAGCACCCAAAAAGTACACGCAGAGGCATCTGGTTTCCTTCGCCCGCGGTGGGAGTGAAGCGTCTTCGACAAATGCAGTGCTTCGCTTTGTTGTGGCATCTACGTTGTCGTTCTAAAGCATTCGGGTACGTGCAGTTGAAGTATATCGGTCCGCAGGTCGTTGTTTGATTGCTCCGCGAGGAAAACATCAAAACGAGTTCCTTCATCGGTGAAAGCACAGGCTGAGATTTTCATTACCTTGCTCATATCTACGACGAAATTAGATTGTGGCATATTGTCAAAAGTTTATAGTTTACAGGCAACCACTTTGATGATTGTCGTGCCTTTCAAATTTTGTCAGTTTCCTTTTAAGAAACAGTAGGAACATAAAAAGGTTAATTTGAGTTATATTGTAGTTTACTCTCTATTCTTTAAAACACTATATACGCTGCAAGAAAAGTTGGCCAGTATTTCTGGAAGCTAAGCTTTTACGTTACTGGTCGCTTTAGGCAATCAGTAATGACCGTGTAAACCACTATAATGCAAATTCATTTACAGAAAACAAAGCCTCCAGAACAAAACTTAGAGCTGTTGAGTGGTTGTGAAACTTTTTACAAATCATTTCTGCCCCCGGACCCAAAAATCAGTATTCTATACAGGATCTGTGCTGAAACGCACACATTTCGAAACCCTCCCCAGCTGACTGTAATTTGTTTGCAGTGGTTACATCAAGCCTATTGTTTCTAAGCTTGCTTGCTTGAACTTTATGTGGAAAGCTTTTTCCAAATTTGCTTCTATCACTGTTTTGTGTATGTTGGAAGTAGCATCGCTCCAAAACTTTTCAGCCACATTGTGCGCACCCCTGATATAAAGGAAAATTGATAAATTTCTTACAAATGGCTGGCATGACAAATTTAAAAATTCACATTTACTAAACATGGTGCCCACACATTGACCATGCATTTCAGCAGCTCGGCATCCACACCTGCCACAGAAGTTCTCTTCTTTCTGGTTACATTAATTGCGTTTAATGGCCATTGCAACAATGACTGGTAAATAATTGAAATTCAAGGCTTTTGCAGTTCAGAGCTCTGCCTTGTTATGTGCCAGCGCTTCTATTTCTGTATTATTTTTCAGCATAATGCATGTGGCCCCCAGGTAAAACTCATTTGAAGAAACGCTGTTGAATTGCAATGATTTGAAGTTACAGTTTAGTCGGGAAACTTGGGATATATTACTTTGTCTGCTGCCTTTTGAGTGCACTTTGAAGGAGCTTCATTAAGGTAGTACTTTTGTTAATTAAAACATTCAGGCATCTGTAAAACATTACATGTGGTTTCAAGTACCCGATGACATGGCATTTCAAAGTAGTAATGGCAAAAGCAATGCACCCATGTTTGATTCATTAGTGTAGGTTCACAGATGCCACTATACGACTACACAGAGAAATCAAATACTCCTCCATGCCACCGATACTCACAGAAAGCATTCGTTTAAGCTTTCTTCACTGCATTGCTTTTTCTTACAAAATCTTCATTAGCTCTTAAGCCCCAACAAACTTCTCATTCAGAGATCTGCATGGCGACACACAAAAACAGTCTTAGCATGCACACATATGTTCAACTTAGGTCTGTTCAGCACGAACTTAGTTCTGTTCCGAGCAATGCTTAAATCAACTTCAAATAATTCAAGCCTCGCTTCATCTATGGCACCTGGGAGTTTTAATTAACATGAGTCAGCTGTATCCTATTCACGCACGTACTTTCGTAACATTTCACACGCCTAACAACGCTCACACAACTGTAGGCTGGCCTGGTTTCTTCTTCCCGTTCCTCTCATGATGAAAGTTATGTAATCACAATTTTCTCAACGTTTCGGTGTGTCTGTATTGCTCTTTTCTATGCTTTTTCTTTTTTTGTTATTGTTGTTAGCAAGGTGCTAGTTAAGCAAAATTTCTGTTTTTTTTTTTCCTACGGAGCGATGCAGGTACTGTCTCGGTAGGCTTCTGTTGTTTTGCTTGCGAGAGCAGGATTATCTAGTCAAGCAACTCTATGCCCCCATAGCAACTGTCGTGCAGGCACTTTTGCCTTTTGAGAAGAGCTATGACATTCCTCCGAGTTCCCGGAAGTGAGACAAGTCAAAGGAACCACTGTGAAAAGACACAAAGGCCTCAGTTTGTTCACAAGGCTCTTCACAACCTCCTCCATCGCCCACCTTTCTGTAACAATGACGGGAACTGATGTTTATATGTTTGTTTGTTTTGTCGCACGCATACATTGGCCTTTACTTAAAACTGTGTTCTCAAGCGTGGCTTGTACAACTTGGAAGCCGAACTTTGGCGCCAACAAACGTATTGTAGCGCTTATGGTATGCACAGGTGTTGTGGCTTACGTTGTTTTTATTTTTTTTTTCTTTAACCATCACATTTGAGGTCATCTGAACCAAACCGTTAACCTCGCTGTCAAGAGTCGACAGAAAGACTGCTACCAAATGTGTGCCGGATTTCTCGTTTCGTTCCATCACTGTTCCAATGCACGATGCCATGTTCACGTCACCGCTGTTGCTGTAAGAATGGCATCGGGTGTCAGTTATGTTCTGGCAATGTGTGACCGGAATTCGGGCTTCTTTGTATCTTGCTTGTGAATGTCTCTCTCTCACACTGCAGGGCTAATTTTAAAAAAAGAAGAAATAACCAGAATAGCAAGACTGTATATATGAGAATATGCAGGGAGCACACTGAACAATACAGGCATAAAAGTGGTATGTTACAGTAGGTTAGCTATGCCGGGCACAGTGCAGAATAAACTCCTATATGTGCTCCTGTTACAACCAACTTTCAAGGGACCTTTTTACAGGTGCTGTTTTCTCATGTCTAGTCACCCCGTGGAGCTTCCAAATGGTTAAGGAAGTTGCAGGACTTCATTCTTTAAATGTTAATGACGCACACCATGGTGGGGAAAGCCATCACAAAGCCTCTCACACAGGTCGTCGTGCAAAGGCCTATGCAAACCTGCCTTGATTAGGCAAGGCACTGGAGGGCACGATGCAGGTGACCTGGCAGAAAGTGCTATGTAGTGTTCTGCTCAGCTGTTTATTAAAAATGCAGTGACCTGCACAATTAAAAGCCTTCAGGTGGATTTCTTCACCATTCCATAGACCTTTGATGAAAAGTTGTTCAGGCTATTATTATGCCTCACCAATGTTTCCTCACGATGAAAGCTTTACAAAGGCCTTAGTGACAACATGAGAAGCCTTCAAGGGGTTTGCAGGCCCCCGTATTGCAATCGATTAGTGTGAGAAGACACATTCGGAGTATAACTTTGCACCGTGACCGGCTGGTCCAACAAAACAATGCTGCGTAAGGCTGTTGCTTGGTGATGCAACATGCTTACTTCTTGTGGTGTTTCTAAACGGCGGAGGTCAAAAAAACTAAGGGTTCCAACCTTAATGGGCATTGAAGCACTGGGTGTATAAAAAAGTCATCATTGCTTACAAATTTCACACAGGTTCTGGTGAATTTTACTAGCACCTTCTGTTAGCATGTCTGCAACAGAGTTGCGCAAGCACGTATAGAGGATGGAGAACCTCTTTGCAGCATTGTCGGTTTCAGCCAGAAACCGTTTTTACAGTGCTGAGGTCGTAGATAACGTTATTTAGCATGTTTTAGTTTTGGCCGGGGTAAAAAAAAGGGGAAAGGACTACAGGAGATGACTAAGGACAAGTTGGAGGTCGCATTTTTTTTTTCCCCATGATGCCACTTGTAACCACACCCTAACTTATAAGCTAAAACAAAAAAAAAACAAAACTCAACCAGAGTGGTATGGCATGTCCATTGTGTGTGGCGTCAAGAATGTGATAGGGTCGCCCAACCTATGCTGACGGAAATTAAGTTGTGTACGGTTACGATTCCATGCTCACAGTGTCTAGAGAGGCACTGGAACTAGTGATTGCACTTCCCTCGCCATTTGGAAGCCTCTCCGTTTTATTTGCTCTTGTTTTACTCTCTGGTCAATGAGCTTTCCACTTTTTATGTTACAGTTATACCTACCACCTGCTCAATCAAGCAGGTAAAAGGATCAAGTCTTTTACAGAGATTGTGTCTTTTTGGCACCTCACGCGACCGTCATAGTTGCCGAAGCCCCGGTAGTCAACGGGCACTGTGTGAAACTTCAAAGGGCTGACCGAAAGAACGGTCTCGCCGCACTGCATTCGATAAATATGCTCGCGTAGGCTTAGGTTAAAAAAGAAAAAAGGACACACCGCTTCTCATGAGGCTTGTCTCTGCAAAAAAAAAATGGAAACCAAACAATAGTCCCTCGCAACAGTATTGCAACTGTGTACTGGCGGTTCTCAACGAAGCGCTTGGCGTTGTTGCGAAGAAAACCCCCAGCGTATTGAAAAATCCAAAGGATGTTAATAAATGTTCCTTACAATGGTTTTTCCTACACGGCCATTTGTGTCACTTCCAAGTGCAGCTGAAGAGTGACTGCGGTGTTGCAAACATTCTTTAAGGTCGTCGAACCATACCTTAAGTGAAAATGCGGCTTGTGAAATCGGTAGCTTCGTTGCTGTTTTTTTTGCAAAAAACAGAAGATTCATGCTTATGTGAGGCAGTGAAAGGTTAATGTCGAGAAGGCCACAAGAGTGAATTGGTGAAAGCTGAATGCTCAGCAGCAAGCTCACCCAAATAATATACTGCCTCGATCACACGACACCCACAGCATTGCAGTTTCTTCAGCCTAAAATTTTATCTGGAGGCTAATTTCAGGGCCAACAAATACATCCTAGAAAGATTATAAGGCATGACCTAGCACATTATGAACATTACCTATTATTTCATGCATTGCACTATGAATCTGCCTCTGATAGTCTGAAAGATTGGTTGTCACGAAAACCTGAGTGACAGTGAATAACAGAACATTGTAATTGTCAAAGTAACATTTAATGGCAATCATGTCATAATGCACAAGCAAGTAACACTTTTCTGGGAAAACTGTTATTACTCGCACCTAGATGTGGAGTAGACAAACATTTTGCTATAGATATAAGAAAACCACCGTGTTTTCGTGAAACTCAACTGTTCATGATCATGGAGAAGAGTGTTTTGAAGTACATGTGAAGTATGCATTACACAGGCCTCTATTGATTAAGTTTTCATGGCTTTCAATTATAGCACGTAGTTGATAAGGGACAGCCTAGCATGCATACCTAACCACTTGAACAGGGACAATTTCGCTTGTTAATGTGCGACCTCGATGTCCTCAGTCTCGACATAAAACAGTGAATCTTATAATACTGTTAAGCAGTTGCAAATTGCAACTCCAAGTTGTTAACATCAGAATACCTTGTTTGTCAAGTTCAGAGCCCTAGAATCCCTGGCACATACCTGTCTAGCCTTGCAATTTAACCATAGAAATGTAGCACACAGGTTTTAGTCAAGACACCACAAGGTCTGATTAATTGTTCATGGAAGTTGAGGGTCCGGGAAGCGAGGTTTAAGTCAGGATACCATTGTTCAATAGCGAGTGTGTGAGTTTTGACGTCCGAATGCAAACCGAACCACCTTCAGAGTTGAAAACTTCTAACGAAGGCCGTTTCGAATGCTTAAAGAGGGAGGGGGCCATGTTTCCAAAGCTATGCGAGACGGATTGTGGCACTAGCAGATTGACAGAGTGGTAAGTTGCACAGTACAGTTGCCAGAGATGCTTGCTGCAGTGCAGCCACGCCACATCGGCAATGAGTGCGCGTACAAGCATGTTGTGAAAAAGGAAAACAACAAAATAAAAAAAAAGCACGTACGATTCGCAGACCCAGCAAACGTTAACAGCAACTCTAAAAACCTGCACACGTCTGTGTGTCGGGCCAAAACAAACGGAAAAAAAAAACTGCGGCAATGTGTCACACTTCTTTATTTAGAGAGCAACACGACTGTCCACAACAAAATGCAAAGAAAACAAATACGGACCACGATAGCCACAGTTGTAGTTTTTGAAGAGTCCCCGTTCACTTAAAGGAATCAAAAGAGACAAGGAAAGAAACCGCCAAAAAATAAACAGCCAGAGGAAAGTCGGAACAACAACAAAAAAAAAAAAAAAAAAGTCGCTGCAAGAAACTGCGACGCGGAACATGGTAGTGCGTGCTTTTTAGACGAGTAAGGTTCGGGGAGAGGGGTAGGCCAGCTGAAAGTCTTCTTGGCCACTTGCGGCCAGCTATTACGACGCACCGTGTTGTGTTTGGGGTGTATCCAAAGCGTAGTACAGAAGGCGGGCCGCCGCAGATAAGACTTCGCAAACAGTCCACACACAACACACGGGGGAAGACTGGAAGGCTGTCTCTTCTTTCTTCTGCCTTCGTTTGGCAATCACGGAGTACTCATCCGTCCACAATACGCAAGCGCTCAGAGTCCAACAACTGCAGTATAAGGCGCCATAACGCGTGCGACTTTTTTTTTTTCCGGGGGGGGGGGGGAGGTGGGCGGCTCTTCAGGCAGTCCCGTGAATGCGTCGTAGTAAGGTCATCCACCGTTCCGAGATCGCAGTTTTCATTTCCCACAGGTGCAGAAAAGTCGGCGGCGAAACGACGTCTACTTCGGTGTGGTGAGGTAAACGGGAAGGGGTGGGGGGAAGGTCAGGCAGGCGAGAAAAAAAAAAACCCACATATCAAAAAAAAAGCAAGGCACTACGCGAACGCTACGTGCCCTGCTCGCAGGTCACCGAATTGCAGTTGACGAACAGCGAGAAGATGCAGTTCCCCATGCCGCTGTAGCAAATGAGGAACACGGCGGCGATGAACACCAGGCTGCAAATGGTGCACGGCTTGCGCTCCAGGAAGAAACCAGTCAGGTAGAGGACCATGAACATCACGTGATTCTGAACCAACGCCAGGTTCATGGGCTTGGGTATGAGCAGCACGGGAATGAGCCACTGCAGGCAATACATGGCTGCGTTTATTTTCCTCGCCCGGTGCGTCGAATACCGTACGAATACGCCTGCGTGTCGCCAAATCGACCTCACTTGTCCAAGCTGACGAAAACAATCATGGCCGCTGGCAACGCGACGACGTTGCTGACGATGTGACTGCCAGTCTGAGGCAGTCACAATGGAGGCATCGTCGATGCATTGGTTGCCATAAAATAACGTAAGGTGCTCAGAAACTTAATGGTAGGAAACTAGTTAAAAACATTTGTAATAGTTAAAGTTAACGTGACAAACTTGCAGATTGTTTCACTTCATGTTCGGCACCATGTTTACAAAAGCTCCATCGTTATTAGCAGCAGCAAGGACGGCAAGGATAAGTTAACGGCAAGAAGGAAGGAAATAGTTGATTGTGATTTGAAAGATGGCACGTGCTTGTGGATCGCAACCGCACCGTGTTTGTTGTTGTTCTGGACCTGCGAGTGTTCACTTTGTTCTTCGTGTTCCCTAGCCTCATGGGCATCGAAAGAAGTGATGACCATGTGCTAACTACACCACGCCGATGTGCTCTCGGTTTTTTTTAGCTTTTATCACTTTTATGAGAAGAACAAGTTTCCTCCGAATGGTGCAGGATGTGTCGACCGAGTTTGGTTTGACTGACTGCAGTTTTGAAAGTAGCACTGTGTTGTTAAGGCCTTTGATTCGCGCGCCGTCCCTACCCCGTGCTTTGATCAAATGCATTATTGCGCTCGAGCCACCGATTCCGAGAAGCCTGTGCTTTGGGACACGTAAGCTTCGGAGCCTGGCTTGCCCGTGCTCAACCTACTGGGGTGTTCTTGGCTGAGGATTGAGTGGTTTTAACTTTCTGTCTTAGAGTGCGATTTTATAGTATATCTGTTTCTGAATCTAACCGTATCTCTCTCTAGCGCTCATGTCGACTACTTCTCCTGGCCAGGCGCGATCCGCCTGGTCAGCGTCCCTGCCGTCTAATAAATTACCGCTAGACTCCTTTTTCCGCAGTGGTATCGATAGTATTCCCGTGGCACTGGTACCTACAAATGGAGGCTTCATCAGACTTACAAACCCTCAGGCGGTTCAAAAGGAACTTAAGACAACTTCAAATCATTTCCAGACCATCACAGATGTGCGCCCATTTGGGCGAGGAGGTATCGTGTGTAGGTCGCCGGATCAGACCTGCGTGCAGGATCTTCTTAAATGCACCTCCTTTGCTGCTACCCCGGTGAGTGCTTCTATTCCGCCTCACCTTGCATGTACCAGAGGCCTTGTACGGGGAGTCGACTCCAAGCTGAGTCCAGCTGAGACCCTAGACAGGCTCTCTGGAGCAGGCATAATTTCAATTTACCAGTGTAATCGCCTAGTCGACAACAAGAAGGTACCAACCGAATCTGTCATCGCGACATTTGTGGGCACAAAATGCCCGTCAGAAATAAAGTTATGGCCACTGATCTTCCGAGTAGAACCCCTCGCTTTTCGTCCGATTCAATGCAAGAACTGCTGGAAATTTGGCCACAGTGCGGGAGGATGTAAATCTAACGTTCGTTGTAGCACCTGCGGAGAGAGCCATCCTTCAAGCAAGTGTACTGCAACAGCGGAAAAGTGTTGTCTCTGTGGGTGCAGTCACTGCACCGACAACTCTGACTGTTCCGCTCGTTCCCGGGAGGTTCAAATCCTTGAAGTTATTGACCGCCGCCGCTGTTCTCGAAGGGAAGCCATTGACGTAGTTAGAGACAGGGCTTTTGGATACTCTTGTATTACAGGGCGCTGCACTTCCAGTATGGACTCCAACCTATCGCAGGCTATTGAAACTGCTGTGGAAAAAGCAGTGAGTAAGGCAATGGATAAACTCATATCTAACCTTTCCGACTGTTTGGTGCAAATTCTTTCAAGTCAGATTGGACAAACAGTGAAGACTAGTACAGAACCAGCAGTATTAGACATTACCAGCGATGCTACACAGCTACGCAATGTAGTGTTGGACGAACTTTCTGCATCTGCAGGCAAGGCTAAGCAGTCAGGAACACAGGTGCACTTGGACCGACATTCGCCTCAGCCGAGCACAAGTACTGCTACAGATATGGAACTCGATATACGAACTAATAAACGTACCAGATCCCCTATCTTCACCAATCTCAAGTCCAAATCTAAACGGAATGAATCAGCTATTTCGCGTGAAGATGCTAACAAGGGCGCGACATGCGCCTCTGTGGTGCGCTCAACATCATAGGTCAGTTGAGAGTACTACAGTGGAACTGCCGTTCTATATTCTCAGCTTCAACCGACTTACACGACTTTTGCAATAATTTTAATCTTGATATTATAATTCTCCAAGAAACTTGGCTCACACCAGATAAAAATTTCCATCTTGCAGGTTTTCGTTCTTTTCAATTAGATCGCCCATCACGTGGTGGTGGTGGTTTAATGATCCTTGTATCAAGTAAATTATGCCATAGGGCGAAAATTTCTTTCAAAATGTTAGACTTGGATTGTGAAATATTAGCTTTAGACTCTTGTCTCCCCGGATACCATCCTTATTCAATTGTAAATTGTTACTTCCCCTCCGGTGTGCAAAGTACGCGTTATCTTGATAGCGTTTTGGTAGCATGTATAAAGGAAGTTGTACTCACAGGAGACTTTAATTCACATCATTTGTCTTGGCGTATAAGGACAGATTCTTGTGGTAGGCGACTGTGGGAATGGACTATTGATCACAATCTCACCTGTCTGAATAAAGGTCATGTAACATTTGTCCGAGGTCAAACTAGCTCAGTATTGGATTTAACGTTTTGCTCCAATGCAATCAAGGTTTTCTCATGGGCTGTTCTGAATTCGGCAACTAACAGCGACCATCTTCCTGTAGTTTTTGACATTACTTGTCCAACAATAACTTTAGATCAGCCAAAACGCACATACATCAACCATAGCAAATTTCAAACCTGCCTTCGTTCTGCCATTTCCAAGCTTGGAAATGCCAGTACTAAGGAGATTGCATCTACGATTGGTTCAATGCTGGAGGGATCTAGAAAAAATTCCGAATTTTCTATTCCATCCAATAAACGGTACTCCTCTCGTTGGTAGAATGATGAGTGTACGCGCGATTATAGAAGACGAAAAGCCGCTTGGAAAAAACTTCTTCTTAATCAGAGCCCAACAAACTGGAAGGACTATCAATTCCTTGCTGGCGTATTTAAGCGTACAGTGAACCGCGCGAAAGAAGAATAGGACAGTAGACATTTTGATTATCTTTCTAAATCTAAAAATAAGCGTGCTTTGTTCGCTTATCTTCGGACAAGAAAAGTACTGCCAGCACCTTTAACGTTGCAGTCATGTGTCTTGACGCCGGAAGAAATGAACACCTCTCTAGAAGACATAGCGCAAGGTTTAGAACGCCGCTTCACTGCTAATTTTTTGGCTATTCAGTCCGTTCTGGTAAACTTGCATGAATTTCCAGAAGTTTCTTTAGCTGAATTGAGTCAGACAGTATTATGCTTACCGAGGACGGCTCCCGGACCAGATGGGATTACGAACTCTATGTTGAAATGTTTTCTCCAGGAATCGCCTAATATTTTGCTAGAACTAGTGAATTATTCATTAGTGAACGCATGGATACCTCCAGAATGGAAACTTTCCAAAATTGTATTGTTGCTAAAAAATGAAATTAATGCATACACGTTGGATAACATAAGGCCGATCGCACTGACATCAAACTTAGTGAAATTGGTTGAGAGAATCATCGATATACGAATTAATGAAATTATTACCATGAGGTCAATTCTAAGTCCCTGTCAAATTGGGTTCAGGGCTGGTTGTTCGATTTGGGATGCCCTAGTTGATTTAGAGAGTCGGCTTCAATTTGCTCGGCTGCATAAAAAATATGCAGCCTTAGTTACCTTTGACATCGCTAAAGCATATGATACCGTGGAGCACTCTATTTTGATAGATCGATTAGAATACCTTGATTTTCCATCATACATAGTAGCGTGGGTTCACAATTTTCTTGCAGACAGAAAAGTTTATTGTTTTAAAGATGGGTTTTCATCATCTACTCATACCCAAACGAGAGGAGTACCGCCAGGCTCGGTGCTTTCCCCGGTGCTATTGAATTTACTTATGAGCACCATTTTACGTAAACAGGATATAACAACTTATGTTTATGCAGACGATATCGTATTTTTTGCAATGGCAGACAACATTCAGACCTTATATGAACGGCTGCAGACTTACCTTAATATATTGGAGAACTGGCTCGATGGCAACAGCTTTGTACTTAATCCGAGTAAATGTGCCCTCCTTGGTTTTCCCGCTGCAATACCCTGTGAACATCTCTCTGTCTTACCATCATGAGGACATACCACAGCTGGAATCTGTTAAATACCTTGTAGTAATTTATCACACGTCGCTTAACTGGCGACCTCATATCGAATATATCGCCGGAAAAGGAGTGCGGGCCATTGGCATATTACGTAGGCTAAGCAACTACCGCATAGGTATGAGAAGAGACACATTGGTAATGATATATCGCATGTACGTTCGTCCCATTTTGGAATTTGGATGTGTACTTTTCTCTGGAGTTCCAGCTTACAAGTTGCGGCCTCTAATTCTTCTGGAAAAAGAAGCTTTGCGCTTATGCCTTGGCCTTCCCAAAACAGTTGCCAACAATGTGTTGTATCTCGAATCGAGGGTCCCTCCGCTTTCTTGTAGAATTCGCCTTCTGACTGTTCAGACATTCTTAAGAATTTATGAATCACAATTACGACATTCAGAAACAGCCTTTATTTCCACCCCGGAGTCATTTTTTTTCTGCTAGATGGCCGCGATTTCACACGCCACAAATTATATTTGTGCAAAATTTACTGGAGCCTCTAAACGTACGTATAAGCGACATCATGCCGAGTCGTGATAATTTAGCCCCAATGGAAATTCAATTCGACGACACTTTTCCTAATAATGCCAAATTACTTCCCCATAATATTTTGGATGGTTTACTACAAGATCACCTGCGCCGTATTACAACGAACGTTATTATTGCTACAGACGCATCGCAATACGATGAAAAGTCAGAGGTTGGTATTCTCAGCGCGATTTTAAATTGGATTTATTCCCTTCTACTACCCGATTTCATGCCCGTTTTTGTGGCTGAGTTTCTGGCAGTGGTGCTCGGCTTACGCAAGTTAGATACAGCAATTACATCAGCTGTCATAATAACAGATTCCCTATCTCTCTGTGCGGCACTTTCTGTTGGTGCTGATAATCAAGTAACAAAGGCGCTCCGTGCTCTAGTACCTGCGCATTTGAGAAAAGTAGGATTAGTTTGGGTGCCTGGACATAAAGGTCTGTTTCTAAATGAAATAGCCGACTCCTTGGCTAAGTCGTCAATCAGCGAACCAACTCTACCGCTCTGTCCATCATCCGCTTATGTGACTGCTGCTCGATTCCGCAGATGTACGCTTATGGAAGTCTTTGAAGGTTCAGCCCTAACAAACTCTACAGAATATCGCCATTTATTATATCCCTGGCGAAGAGACTTTTGCCGCACTCGAAAACAAGAAGTAGCTATCACAAGGCTGCGTTGCCGGGTACCAAATCTAAATTTCTCTACACACAGGTCTGCTCAGGCACCTTCACCACTGTGCGCATTTTGTGATGAACTGGAAACAACAGATCATTTCTTTTTGACCTGCAGGCGGTTTAACACATTGCGAAAAACCCCTTTAGAAATACCTTTACGTGGTATTGCTATGGACTTATCAGTGCCTGTCATTTTGTCTTTTGGAGCTTCCATTTCTGGTTTCTCTAATGCGACAGTATGCGCGGCCGTCCGGGACTATTTTAATGAAACTAATAGGTTGACTAATTAACCAGTTTCATTATCCTAACAGGTCCACATAATTATATACGTATAAAATCATATTATTGCTCTATTCTAAGAATAAATTCATTTATGTAAATATTTGCATGCATTACATTAAGCAACACACTTTCCTAGGCTATCGGTAATCTTTCTGTTAAACCTCCATCATTCAAAATCTGAACAGTAAATTTTGAAACCACTCGATTCTTGGCCAATCCCCCACAGTGGGTATGCGCCACTTACAATAGGAGAACAACAACAACAAATGCATCGCGCTCAAGAGACTGTGGTTGCTACCGCTTGAACGCGCTGCCAGCAGCCGCCGGAGCGCGCAGGCCACGCGTCGTCATGTTCCCTTTCATAAAAATTCACACTGTACATCTACTCGCACAAGTATCGTAGCGTTTTCAGCCCAAAGAAGCTGGCAATTATAACCGTTATTGCATGCTTGGGAGCAAAGGTAGAGGACTCGTGTAGGCTCCAGTGACGAGCTCGACCTCTTTGTGCATAAAGCATGGTATAATGTCTATTTTTGTATGTACTTTACATTTACATTTCACTTTTATTCAGCCTAAATATTGACAGGTAGTCCAACATGATTTGGGCTAAGACAAAATTAAAGGCAAGTCAGAAGCGAATTGAACCAAACACTTGCTATTACACTAAATAAGAGTATTGTCTATTTGTTTATTAACTAAGTATAGTTTACTGACCGAACTTTTAAATATTTCATAAAGACCCCATATGATTGCAAAGTTGCAGGGCACCTTCTGAAACTGCCAACTAAATTGTTTCCTGTACAACTTGTCTCGCTTGGTCCATTTTTTTTTTTTTTTCATGATGCAAAGAAAGCACACGAAATATGAAAAGAGCCTAGTGACGAAGCACTGTTGCACTTCCGTTCGGCTGCTTTCGGGTATGCAATTGGTGAACATAGCCACACGTAGCATGACTGGACATGGAAAAGCAACAATGTATTTTCATGTTTGCTAGTATCTGAGTCTGTGGCCTTTCTTGGATGATGGCACAAATGCATGCTGCTCTCCGTGCACTTCTGAGGCAATAGAGTGCCCATAAGATGCGGCAGGCGATGTGGTTCTCCTGTTGCACTCTTAAAAGCAGTGCAACAGCAATGCACAGGCACTTCACTGCATGAACATTTTTTCCATATTTCACCGGCTTTCTTCGCAATGCAGGAAAAGGACCAAGTGAGTTGTATTGCTCAGAAAACAACTCAGGTGGTGGCATATAAAGATGTTGTAGAACTATGCGTTAATACTTGGGTTGACAGCCAATCAATAAATGTTTGTTTAAACGTAATTAGTTAGTTAAGGGGAGTAAAACAGCCTGACTAAACATATGCTAGTGTAAGTTATATGCTCGTGCAAATTGTATGTGTTCACTTCTGACATGCCTCTCAATTCTTGATCATTGCTCCAAGTTACGTGGGACAACTTGTATTTGCTGTGCTTTCTTATTCTTTGCAGATGCCTCTACCATTCTGCTGGTCAGAAGACAGCATAAAGGGAGCAAATGCTGAAATCAACTCAATATCTTGGCATTTTAATGAGCAAATTCCAGTGTCATTGCTGCACTGCTGTTCCTCTTACTTCCTAGTTATACATTTTTGTAGAGGCTATGAAATTGGCATGCTCGGTTGCTCTGTGGAATGCACAAACTGTGTGTGTGGGGGGGGGGGGGGGGGGCGTGTTCTAAAATATAATTGGCAAGGTTAGCACAAAAAAACCTCTAGGCACATGATTGTCATATTCCAGCTCACAACGACTCTTTTGGTGGTGGCAAAACTGATGCAAGTGTTGTGTACCGAAAATGCCATGTATGGTGAGCACTGAATTATTGGCAACGAGGCTATTGCACACAACGCAGTTTGTTGTCACTTAGGTGAAACGGCATCAATCAGAAATTGCAAACGGTCATCTCATGGGCCTACCTTCTCCTTTTTTTCTTCACCATTATGTTTTTTATTATTGCTCTTCTTTTTTCGTGCTTTTGACACTGAAGACTACACCATACTTTCTCTGATGCAGTACTGTTGATAGGAAATAATAGCTGATTAAGTAATGCTTGAGGAAGCATTACCTACTTTTACATGTCATTTCTTGTTCTCTGCTCATTTTAGTAAGTTCAGAAATAAGAGCAAAACTTGCACTCTGTGCTGTAACCAATGGTTGTGTAATTTTGTTTACTTGTTTTTCAAGAGTGCCGCAGGTTTGTATGAGAGAAAATTAACAAATAAGGCTATCTTATACCACAACCCTTATGTCTCCAAATGTGTGTATGTGCATTTGTTTGTTAGGCATTCATGCATTTGCATCTTCATTTTGTGTATAATGCTGAATGCCTTGTATGCCACGCCAACAACCACTTATTTACATACGCTCTCGATGAGATGCTATTGATAAACATGAAACATAAGTGAAACTTGGGCCACATCATCTGTGGGTGCACATACAATAGTGTGCGAAGATCGATTGTAAATCTCGCTGAACAGAAATTCTTGTGATGCATTTGTGCAGGCACTGTGAGAAATTTTAGGGGGCCCTGCAAAAATCTTTGAATATTATCAGAAAATACTGCTTATTGGTAGGCGAAGCTCCTGTGAACGTGTGAGCTAGACATTATAGTGTACCAAATGGCATCATTTGGTTTTGAAACCAGCTGTAAATCTTGGGCTCTTCTCTCAACGAATGATGCTGTAAGTGCAATTCGACATTTGATATCAATTCACTTGATGGGCCATTGGCTGAATTGAGCATCTTGAGCTCTGTAGTTGCCACAGCTGCCATGGTATGTGATGACATGCCTGCACTGCACTCTGTCGTGTTGGAATTCCACAATGTAGAATTAGACCAGTGCACTCATGATCACACTAACAATGACTCGTACATTTAAAGAAAGAGGTATCGACATCATTATATGCATTGTCGTACGGACATGGCTTCTTGTCATCACCACCTTGCATGCATGGCTTTCAGCACGCTTAGTGGGACAAAAGGAGCGAGGATGCGCTTAAAAAGTGTAACAATTTTTTTTAATTACTTTGTACCTGGTGGATTCAGAAAATGTTTGCAGCAGCCGGTTCGTGAGGCACTGAACTCTGATGGTGAGGTCATATGATGGTTACTTGTAGAAGTGTTTTAGAACCTCTTTATTTTTCTTCATGTGTTATGGAACTCTGTTTTTTTTTTCACATGTACTGCAACCCAACTTATAAGTATTGTGCTTTGTTTACCATCTTTTTGTGTGTGTTTATTTTATAATTCTATCTTTCTTCGTATTTCACTTTGTTCACACTCTGACCCCAGTGTAGAGTAATTGTACTAGTTGGCCTCCCTATCTGACCTACAGTATTTGCAGTTTTAACACTGCCTGTCCTGTCGTGCTGAAAATGCACCATTTTGAATCGTGCAGGTTTGGCTGATGAATCTCATAGTTCCGTCCGGCCGCGTCGCCGGCACTATCCTGAGGGTAGACTACTGCGCAAGTGTCTAGTGTGTGGCTACACTACGAGTCACAGCCTCAACATGCGGGACCACCAAAAAATACACACGGGCGAGCGCCCCCACAAGTGCAAAGATTGCGGCAAGACCTTTAGGCAGAAGCAGCATTTGGCCACTCACAGCCGCACCCACACCGGCGAGAGACCTTACCAGTGCCACCTGTGTCCCTGGAACTCTGCGAGAAAGGACAAACTGACGCACCACTTGCAATCTCACGAGATTGGACGGCTTCAGCACTAGTGGTGTTTGTGTGTGCAGTGTGAAAGAAAAGGCCTGAGAAGGCACGGTGCGTGTGCGTCTCATTTTGTGGCTTTGGATGCCGGCCTGGAAGCACTAAGGCAGGGGCCGATTTGTTCCCGCCTCGGTGAATCCTGCGACTGAGCCACTTCGATGACAAAAACAGCATGCATGACACCAGGACATGTACAGACGGGTCCACTGTTAAAGGGAACGCTTGCGCGCACGGTATGTCTGGAGTTCACTCTTTTTGCGCCGCAGATTGACAGTTCTGACTTCTTTTGACAGACTAGTGCCATGCATAAGCATCGTTTACTTATGCACATACTGTTGGAGGGCCGGTAATATCAACGGTGCTCATTGCAGTGTTCCCTTTAATAGTGGATGGTACTGTACATACACAATGCAGCCTTTTCAAGATTATAATGAATGTTGAAGACTGTGCTCATGTAGGCATGGAGAAAGGGAATCAACAGAAGAATTTCGTGCATGGCTTTAAATAAGTAGCATATTCAAGTGAGTAGAAAAGACAAAAGAAAGATGGATTCGTCCTATCTACATTGTTTATGCCAGCCCTGTCCCTGATTTTTAGCATTTTATTATGTGCTACTTACTGGAAGCCATGCATATTCACCAACTTGCCTCACAAGAGATGGTGGTAGTAATTAAAAAAGAAAGAAGGCGCCTAATTTCTGCAGCCCGGCAGGGAACACAACGTAGCGCCTGCCTCACATGTGTGAAGGAAGAAATGCTGCAATGGAGTCATGCAGCAAAGGATCTGTTTCTCTCACCCAATAAGTGCACTGTAGTACACCTATTAGCGACACACATACGCAATATTTAGTTTCATGCTTGCAGAGTTTAAAATTTAAGTCGTGTGTGCAGAGCTCTCTTTTTTTTTTTTTTTCCAAGATGCTTTTCTTTTCGTTTAGCTACAGTCACTAACCTGTATAGCTTAGGTTCAGATATATTTTTTTGTCCCGAAAATGCCCGAAATTGTAAGCACTACACTCACACTACCATAGACATCACCGCTACAACACGCTGGTCGAGAAAGTCATAGGAAGACCCGTTTTCAACTAAAGAACTATGTATTTTACCACAGCAAAATAGGCAAGCACAAGGCCACACAGTATTTTGTCAATGCAAGCAGCCCTCTTCGAGTAGCACCAAAGTATGCAACTGTTGGCGTGTAAAGCTCTACTGTTTGGTGTCAGCTGAAAAACGCAAGTTACAAGCTGGTTTCACTTTTGACATTTACATCGCATAGAAAAGATGTGAAGGTGCAGACGGGTTTAACCAGTGAGATTCAAAAGCAGTAATTTATTCCACAAACATGTTATTGTGAGCAGTGGTGCACGAGATACGACACCATTTACACACTCATGGTGTAACACGGTCTATTATAGGACATTATTCCCTCCCCTTTGAGACTCACAAGCACAGGCAGTGCACGTCTCCCGAACACAATATTTGGCTGCGACATCCACAGTGGTGCGCCCAGCCTGAATTGGGGGCCGATAAAAACTACAAATTTTTGAATATATGCGTGGGTGGAAGACCCATTTTGTCTTGGGCCAAAGGAAGATTTTTGGAGGCACAGGGTACCCACGTATAGAAAGTGCAAGCAGTGCGCGCCTTCTGCATAATTGAGTGACATGTTATCGCTGAATAGCATGAAATACTTTTCACATTTAAAGCACACTTGTCCATTTTTCGTCCCCATACAAGCTAACTAATAACGCAAGTTTCAAACTGAGCCACGTGAGCTGCTGGGAAAAAAATTGTGAGTGGCTCGTTAAATTTTATCCATATGCTAAAAGCCAACACACAGCGCACCGCAAAAGACAACCTTAATACACCCTAATGAGCACAAGGGGGGGGGGGGGGGGGGGGATTGCCACCTTTTTATTGTCTACAGCAGCAGGTGACATTGCAATCCCATATTCCAGACACAGTGCTGTGGCACAACAAATCATTAACAACGCCAGTTTAGATTGAATGGGAAAAAACACGCCGGCTACACTTGTGCACATAAACAGCCCTCCTTTGACAGTTAGTATGGCTTCACTGAGTAGGCTCTCAGGTGAACAAATTCGTGGATTAGTTCTTTTTTACAAACTTTCAACTTTTCTTGTAAACAAATGCCTGCAAATTCTGAGGAATTGAATTCTCAAAATGAACAGTAGATATTACATTTACGTTATCCACCTTTTTTTTCTTTTGTTTTTACTACTAGCACCACATCGGCCGTCTTAACGCTCTAGGTGGAAACATGCGAGGGTTTTGTGTGGAGAATATGCGGAGCGAGTTTCATGCTGCCCGTCCCTTTGTGTCAACATCTGGCTTTTCTCTTCTGCATGCATCTCGGTATGGTACTGGGTGAGCGCATTGCCTGAGCAACTGATTACGAGCTCTTTTTTGTGTGTTTATTCACGTAGCGAAGTTGTACTACATGTAGCTACTTGTGAGGTTGCTGATGTGAGGCTTGCTAATGTTTACAGCTGCATTGGCACTGCAGTTTAAGAGTGAGCCACCTTCTGTTTCATTTCTGCAAAAGTCGAGGTATATCTTTCTGGATTTATACCTGTTCTGTTGCCAGTTGTGTTAACTAGTGGATAAAAAAGCGAAAAATCCAGCAAGGGCTGGATGATTTGAACCTGCCGAATTATAAATGTGTTTTTGCCTATCCTCATTTTCACAGTGTACGGTTGCATATGATCACTTTGCTGATGTTCAATTGGATGTGCTGCTTTCCACAAGCCATGTCACACAGTATAACTTTCCGTTGCTCAATATGAATACAGCCGAAAACAACATTATGCTGCATTTCTAGCCCAATATCTAAAACTGTTTATGCAAAAACAGAACACCAATGAACTCGGAATAAGTATATGTTTGATTACAATTCAATTAAGAATAATTACTGTTAAACACGATAACTGGTGTGTCATGACGATTCTTCTGCTAGGCTATATCAAGCGCTGTGAAATAATGTGTAAATTTGAAGTATATGCAAACATGTAGGTCTCAAATGGTTGAAGAGTTCATACATGCTGTTACTTTCTTTTGTGCTGCAAAGTGGCTTCTAGGATGTTTTGTTGTGGCATTTTCTTGTTCATTGTCAAAGACGTAAACGTTGCTTCTGCTAAGTAAAGGTTGTACATTTACTTAGCAAATGTTGGCAGACGTGTTTTTATATAAAATACGTATTACACTATGTGCAAATGTTGTGCACCTGTTGTTATATTCACTGTAGCACCCCACATAGCATTGTTGCATTCTACGTTGCTGCGTACCATGCACATGCTATCTCTACGCTGCATTTGAATGACTGCCTGATTTTCCATTACGATGATAAAGTGTGGGCCATTTTCGCAAGCCTTCTAAGGCCCATGTGTGGCTTTCTAAACTCACTATGTCTGTTCTGATGATTGTTTCTCGGCATACTGCTATTGCATTCTCATGCAGTCCTAGATTTACAAAATTATACTCTTTACTAAATCTCTGTCAATCACTTTTTTGTATGCGACACAGTTTGTTATTTCAAAACTGTGTCGTGACCAGTCAGAAATATGAAGCGGTGTTTTGAGCCATCGTGTCGCTCTAACTCTGTGTTCTTTTCCCACCATTTTGCTTCCTGTGGTCGCTCCTTAATTTTCGCATTTGTCACTTCGTGGACCATGCCGTACTTTCTGTGATGTTATGTTGTCAGAAGAAAATAATAGCTAATTAAATAATGCTTGAGAAAGCTTGTAAACTTTTGCACAAGATTTCTCGTTCTCTGCCCGCTCGCACTGACACACCAATATTTGAACAAAGCTCATTCTCTGTGTGCTTGCCAATCAGTACCATATTCAGTTACTTTTTTTTTTTAAGAAATGCATGTTTTGAAGGTGAAGCAGTACTTAAGATGAAATGATATTCTACCCTCTGTGGCTCCAAGCATGGATTTGTTTGTTGTACACAGTCGTTCTTTATGAAAGCGAACACGCGAGTGCGTGGCCTGCGCTCTGCGGTGGCTGCCTGCTGGACCATCATCAACCGACAGCAAAAGAAAAGACATTGACTTTTGGCATCACCTATTGGCAAACAAAACAACGAGTTATGGCCGCTGGACAAGTGCTGCAAGATGCTGTAGGCAGCCGTTGTAGAGAGCAGGTCACCCGACCGCATGTTCCCTTTCATAAAGAAGGACAATTTACACGCACCAGCATCTTTGATCCATGTGTACAGCGAATGTTTTGGGATATCACGCTAACCTCTATTTACTGGTATGTGCTCTCTATGTGTCACTTTTGAGAATCTTCACATAAAGTAGAAAGCCGAGCAACACCCTGCATAGCTTCTTTTGCACTCGTGTGCAAAGATGTTCGGTGAATCTCATCCCAAATATTTTGGAATTAGCTTCATCGATGGAAATAACTTTGGTGGTGTTTTGGAGGAATTTGTCAAGAATTTTGCATGCACCACTGTTCTTTTCGTGTGTGGATGGCATCACGAGTTATTGGTGCTGCAGTTTTTTTCGATTTCTCTGTTTTCAGTGATACGCTTTTTTTTATCTCCACAATATCAGCATTGTGCATTTTGTGACATCCAAGTTTTCAGTGCTGTGCTTTTTTTATTGTCTTTGTGCACGTTCTCTTTCTAATCCATCTTCCCTGAAATTTAAAGAAACCCTGAAACAGTTTTCACGATTTTGTGCAAGTACATTGGGCCGGTAGACCTAGTCCCAAGGGTCATTTGCTAACCGATTTGAGCTCTCTGCATAAACTGTGTAATATGCTACAACACTTTAAAGCTGGGAATTGCTGTGACTCGGCCAAATACGTTTTCAACTGCCCATTCACCGAGCGACAGGCGGCTTGACGTCACCATGGCTGCTGATCTGACTGGCTGTGGAACGTGCTGTTCAGGCACATGAAGGCGGAGCTTAGCCCCAAGCGCTCGAAGGAAGAGTTGAGGGTGAAAGGCAGAGGGCACCTATTTATTGCTCGTAGCTCTGTTGATAAAGGAAGTTTTGATTAATTATGGTGCCAGCGATTTGCTCCAATATTATTCTAATCAAAAACAAAATGAGAATAAAATGTTTTAGGGACCATTTAACTGGCAAACACAACCTGGCCCCAGTGTGGTGTAGTAATCACTAGCCTGTCTATCTTGCCCTCTGTCATTTGCTTGAAATGCAATCTGTCGTTTTGTGCAGGCTTGGTTCGTGTTCCCTGTCCCCGAGGCCGGCCGCGTCGCAAGGGACCCCCGAAGGGAAAGCATGTGCTGGTGTGCTCTGTGTGTGGCTACGCTACAAGTCACTCCACCGGAATGCAGAACCACCTAATAATACATACGGGCCTGCGGCCGTACAAGTGCGACTACTGTGGCAAAGCCTTTAATCAGAAGTGCAACATGGTGACGCACATGCGCATCCACACCTGCGAGTGACCTTTCCAGTGATACCCAGAGGACCGACATCACTCACCACACAAGAACTTGCGAGTGCAGACAGCGTTTTACAGATAGCGTTTAGTATAAAAGCTTTGAGAGGAAAGGTTGAGAAGGCGTGTAAAGCGTGTGGTTCATTCTGTGCCTTAGGTCAGTGACTGTAGTCGTATACAATGTAAGAAGTCTTGGAGGTTCGGCCCTGACTGCAGAAGTACAATAACCTATCATTCCTACGACCAAAAAAATACTCTCGCTCATGCACAATGTTCTCTGAAGGTGAAGTCACCAGCTGTCTGGCTCAAGGCATCGATCCGGAGAGCACATTCATTGGTGGAGGCCTTATAGGAGGACGTGTAAATTTGTACCTGACAATGGAAGGCTTTAGGATTGTGGTTAGTTTGTCTATAACCAAATATAACTGGCCACTGAGTCATTTAAATGTAGAAAGGACATGCATTTCATTAAGAAAAGTAAAAACAATATACCAAGCTTATCGAATGTTACTATAAACCTTTAAGGTTGTTCTCACGTAGTAGGTATGCATTCAGACAAGTTTGTGCTACGTGCAAGTGATAACATACTTCTATCTATGTGTTTGTGCACCTCCCGAAATTGTTTGGCATGATGTACTTGAGAAGTACTGGTTTACCAATGTGTTGAATTATGTCGGTACTGTGCTTTGAGAATAAGCCACTTTGGTTTTTTGTTGTTGCTGTTGTTCTGTTTGTTTATTCTAATCTATGTACATTTTTCTTCACAAACACTTTCTTTGTGTTATAAATTAACTTCTCTTTTTGAGATACAACTCCTCTGTTTTTCTATGATTCCTTCCCTGTAGAAATGAGTTTGTCTCTGCTCCCCATGGAGTAGACACATGCTGTTACTAATAACTTTCATCTGCGCTTCATTGCAAGTGACTTCATTGCAAGACACCTAGATGAGCGATGCCAGACTTCTTTCCATTCTTTGACAAGGGCTTCTTGGACCAAACGTTACTGCATGACTCTGCATTGCTGCTGTTATGTGAAGTGCAAGAGGATGTATTACGTTATGTATAAGTTTCATGCACCTATGTCATGCACATGCTCTGCCTATTCTAGGATTGAATGACTTCCAGGTTTTCTTATTATCACAGAGAAGTGTGGACCATTTTCGTGAACCACGCTAAGCTAGGCCCGTTGCGAGGCTAAGCTAACCTTGGGTGCTGTAGTCGCAGCTTCTTGACCTAATATTACTATTGCTATGTAATATCAGATTAACGGTTTTTTGTGGCTGCCTTTATAGCAGTGTGCAAAAACTCATTTTTAATCATCCAAAGCTAAAGTGCTTAGGATGATTAACAATGAGTTTTTGTACACTTTAGAAGTGACTCCGTCACTCTTAAACAATGCTTGTGTTCTTGTGTAGATGAACCAGCATTGAATTAATGCATCTATACTATTTTTTTTTTTTTCAATGTGCAGATCGTAACACAGGTTATAAGTGAAGCAGAATGGAAAGAGGAGCTAGTTGGTACTAGTTCATAACTTATGTATTAAAAGCACTAAAAAACTCTTGTTCCTGTCATGTTAGCTATACAAGAATATGAAACAGGTTATAAGAGTAGCACTATTTTTTAAACATTTTTGCATCTGTTCTTTTTGTAATTCCCTCCTTCCTCACTTTTAAGTCAAGCCATTTTATCACCGCAGTTAGGTTCAATTGTACCCTGCAAAACTCCCATCGTTGTCACCCAATTATTTAAAATGTGCGGTTTTGATTTTTTCAGACACGGTCATTGTTCGCCATCGCCCTGGCGAAACGCGCCGTCATATGTCTCCCACGAAAAAGCATGTGCTGAAGTGCACCGTGTGCAACTACACTACATGTTACAGCACTGACATGTTAAAACGAAGAATACACACTGGTGAGCATCCGTACAAATGTCACTTCTGCTCCAAAACTTTCCATCAGAAGTCCAACCTGGTCACGCACGCTCGTGTCCACACTGGCTAGAGACCTTACCAGTGCCACCTCTGTCCCTGGGGTTTTGCGTGGAAAACTGATATTACACGCCACTTGAAAACTCACAAACACAGGCAGCATTTGCCTGGTGGTGCACCCACGTGAAGCTTTAAAAGGTTGAGAAGACGTGTAATGCGTGGGTCTCAGTCTCCAGTATCAAGTGGGGCACCAGGCTTGCTTAACCCATTAGGGACCACGAAAGTAGTACTGGTTTAATTTTATTGAGATTTTGCACACTTAATATGGACAAGTATAAACATTCTCACCAGCCATTTCAAGCTCCACTTTATAAATGTAGCTATTTCGAAGGTCTTCACGCATAAGAACAAATTGGTCATGCATATTCACATTCCCACTAGTAATAAGCGTTTTCAGGGCCACCTGTGCCCTGTGAATTTTGTGCAAAACATCAATGTTAGGTACCATTGTTATATGCACAAGAGCAGGAATTTTGTGCCTGATAATGGTCACTTTTAAACTGAGAAGTGCAGTTGAAAAAGTGTGCGAAGTTTGCATCTCATTCTATGGCTTTGGGTGCTGTGCTACAGTGGCTAAAAATTGTTTATGCTTCAGTGAAATCTGCCACTAATCCACTTTAACAACAGAAAGGACAAGCATGATACTTGGACAACTGCAGGTACGGCATGAAGTCTCTTGGTGATTTTTACGAAGCCCAGCTGTTGACTTTGTGTTATGTGCGAGAGATTATGTACTCGTGTCTATATGTTTATGTTTATCCCAAAGGTGTACCGAATGAAGTCATTTGCGAGTGCTGTTTCAGTGATTTGCAGCATTGTACTGTACTTGAAAAACAAGGTTCCTCATGATTTTTTTACTGCAAAAGCCAATGGCAGTAGAATGAACAATTTTGTCAAATTTTGTTTGTTTTGTAGCCCCTGGTGCGGAAATACAGCGAGTTTTCTGTTGGAAAAAGTTGTCTTCTCTTTCTTCCAATTATTCGTCTCTGAAACTTTGGTATTTACTGGAAAACTGCTTCAGGCAGCCGTACATATTCTGAATTGTGGTAATTGTCAAATATTGGCAGAAACAGTGTTAGAGTAAGTCAGTGCTTTTTATTATTTATTTTGCCTAGGGGTTATGTTGTGAATGTGCATGTGTGGTTTATTGACAAGCTGTGGCAGAAATAAGCTACTCCCAGAAAGTGAATGCAACATGCTGCCAGCACGAATTGAATCTGCACGCAGCCTTCGGATACAAAAGGTGAAGGTTCAGTCAATGCCAGCGGCAAAGTTTTTTTTTTTTTTTTTTGTCCACTTTATTCACATCTATTTCACAATTATTGTAATACACAGTTCACTTGCAGTGCAGCTTAGCTACCCCTATACTTTCCTTCATTATATACTAAATTTTATTAGGATCGTGTGAAACGTAGAAACGAGCCTTTGAAATTTTCTTCCTTTCTTAATCAATTCCCGCACTTGCTGACTGACTGAAAATGGCACGAATTAGGAGAACCAAATCCATATCTACAAAGCCTGTAATATGGAGAGCAGTTAGAAAACTATGGGCAAAGTCACAAATAGACAATAATTGGGATTGATCTTTAGGGCGCTGGTGCGTGTCTATCTCTTGTCAACGTTCCGGATTATGTCATGTTGTGAAGATAAAATGACAGTCAATTCATAATGCTGGAAAAAAAATAGAGATGAACTTTTAGAGTGAGATTTGTAGTCATTCGTGCCTCCACAGTTTAGAGCAAGAACACACAGGAGTTGCAACTCCCGCCAGCGTGGTTGACCAGATAACTTCATCAAACGCCGACCACCGATAACGCGACACAACCGTACATACGATACGGCGCGCTTTGGAGCCGTTGGAGCATGGTGCGATGGCAGCGCCACGTGTCGCCATGGGTTGCGGCGGAGACACGCAACACTACCGAGTTGTTCTCAAATTCAAACATTTCATAACTACAGACGCATACACAACCGTAGCAAGTATAGCCATCTGGGGTATAGCCTCTGAGATTCGTAATTGGCGGGGGGGGGGGGGGGGGGGTCTGTCGGTTGAGGTTAAATTGCTAAAGTGAGAAATTCAAACATTTTCTCCAATTCACGTTTAGTGTTATGTCTATTAAGGCTCCACCATTTTATCACTTGGCAGCATCAAGGATGGTCACGGATAAGTTTGGCTTGGAGGGAAAGTGGCAGTCGTTTGAAAGGTATGTGCGCTGTTGGTTCACACTTTAAATCAGTGTGAACTGCAGCATCTGTGAATTATACCCTACAGAAAATCATAAGAGAAATTCACCTACTACTCTGCCAGCAGCCATGCTCACAGGACAACAACCATCGCACCGTGCTGTCACTTTCGTGATCCGATAACTGTGTGTGCGTACTTAGTGGGTGCTTTCAGTTGCTGCATGTGCCTAAGCGCAACGAGGATCACAAGTCTCGACGACTGCGAGCTAACTAGACTACCCGGATGCACTCTTGGCCGCTCAGCCGCGTACAAAGTCGTTTGAACAGCTCATCGAATGGTGCAAGATATGTGCTTCATGTGTCGCTGTCTTCTACGACTGATTCCTGTGCAGTGGTCTGATCGTTTCGCGCGCTGTCACCGATTTTTTTTTTTTTTTTTTTTTTTTTGCTCGCGTGAAGTGCATGACACTTTAAGGGCACCACGAATGAGCTCGCACTCTTCACAATTACGGCGTCCTGCAAAATAGTGTGGTGGTGGTAGTGGTTAGAAGATGAGAAAAGGCACCTAATTTCTGCAACCCGGTCGGGAGCACGGCGCAGTGCCTGCAAAATAGTGATAGATTCCGTGCCGTGAACGTCGTGTGTGTACACGGCGCCACGCTCACGTGTTGCGCGCGTCGTTCATGCCGGTGTCGCGCAAACAATTTCGATCGGGACCGATACCGATTAGGCTCGAGTCGGAGGAGATACCGTCGCACGCTCACTTTTAATTGCAATCTGGCTCAAAGATCACAAATCACAATTTGGCCTTCGTGTGCTCCGAACTCCTTAATTTTTAAACGTTTAGCAGCGACCAATGTTGACCGTGATTAAGAAATTTAATCCGAATCGGATCTGGTAGCGATGAAAAAGTGCCCAGGGTGTGACCCTGATATTCGTTGGGGCCGGATAGGATTTTTGACCGAAGCAGCAGCAGCCCCTCTCACTCTGACCCCCCCCCCCCTCCGAAGAAAAAAAAAAGAAAAATCCGGGCGCCTTCAAACTCACTTTCTTTTTTCAACCTCACACCCACACCATCTTTGTTGACATTATGTTAACGTGTTTACGCCTTCCCAAGAAAGTTTTAGACGAACCCCTACATTGTGTTGTACTGAAAATTTCTCTGGGCAGGCTTCTCAGCGCTATGTACTATAAAACTGTAGGACATCGGGCAGGAGTAGAACAGAGCGATGCGGTTTTACTTTTTCTCTTGCCTCCCATTCGTTGGTGTAAATCTTTGCAGCATTCAAAATGCCAGCCAGTATGTGTTGGGTCACAGAGAGCAATGTTGGCCTTTGATGCTGCTTCAGATTGTGCAGCATACAATACATGTCTCTGGCATGCATGCCACACAGGTCAGCGAGGAAATACTAGGGAGTTTTCAAATAAGAGCCCCGAAAGTTTGCGGTCCCAAAGAAATAGCGTAGAGGCCACTGCGCAAAACCCAAACCGCGTTTGTGTTTTGCGTTGGGGACGCTCTTTCTCAAATTTAGCGGGAACCCCAAAGCCTGCCCCAAAAGCTTTGCGTCAGACAAACGTGATGGCACCCGCTGAAGTGACATGACCAAGAATTGGGTAGGTATTCAAAGCGCTTCAGACCCGATTCGAAAACTCTTCACTCATGCTTGACCCGAAGCGTACGCAAAGGGCTTTGGGGCCCCTATCAGAAAACTCCCTACTGATTCAAGAACTGCACCCCTCTTACGCAAAGCCCGTTGCAAAATCTAAATGCGTTTTTCATTTTACCCTTTCCAATGATTTGTGGGAAGGTAGTGCATGTAACATATCTGTGGTATTGGAGGGAGGAATTCGCTCTAATTGTGAGATTGTAACGATTAACACCCATGCTGTAAGTCTCTAAGATATAGCTTATATACAAGTCTATGATATAAGTATCAGCAAATATTAGAGCTTGTAGCTTATGTTTCAGGTTTTTCAGCCTCTTTTAGACTTGGTGGAAAAGATGCAGAACAGGGGAAGAAATGAGTAGCATTACGAAGCCTGATCTCACAACTAACTCATTTTTTTTGGAGAACATGTCATTCTGTATGGCTGCTTACTGGATGCATACTGTGCCCAATCAATTTTGGCTGCTGCATTTTATTCAGGCCCTCCTAATCCCATCTGCTTGATCATTTTTATTTTTAACTTGATTCTATGTCACATGTTCACAGAAAAGATGTCTGTGTCAACAAATACATTTTCTTTTTTTTTTTTTTTCGAAACAAGTTTCTGTTTTACTTCTGAAATATACAGGAGACAAACTATCTATGAACACAGGATGCCGTCTTCAAGTAGACACATTGCAGATAAGCATATGGCATATTGCAAGCTCTAAGTGTTCTATTTTATAAAAGTTCATAATGCATAATTGAAATCAAAGGCAGTAGATTACGCTTAGCAATGTGGGTTTCTATTATGTACGTGAGCCATGTGCACAAGCATATTTGCGTTCTCACTCTATTGGGATGGTACTGCTTTTGAACTCCTGACCTCATGTTGAGCAGAAGGGAACTGCTCGGCATTAGGTGCTCAGCACGAACTGCTGTCACTGCAGGTTCAGTAGTTTGGAGAGATGATAAGACACGCGTCTAAATCGTATGCTCAACATGTTACCACTAAAAGCATATTATGATGCCCCTTCTCACAAGTGCTCTTCATTTCTATTTCAGTATCATTATCTGTAACCCCTATATACACTGTGCACTCTAATTTTTACAGATTCCCCGACCATTAGACTGGCCAGCAAACTGAAGTCAGCATAACAGGAGCCAAGCCAACAAACACAGCAAAAACTTTGGATCTTGGCATCGGAAAAATTTCATATTACAGCACTCGAGAAACCTTTCTGTATTTTACTAGAACATGTTTTTGGTCTAGTTGGTTCATGCTGAAGAAAGGTTAAAGCCACAAGCCGCGTAGACGAAAAAAAAGAGGGGGGGACAGGTTTTTACGCTCTGTCCCGTCCCCTTCTATTTTCGTCTATGTGGGTTGCGTCCTTAACCTTTCTTTCTGTTGTTGCATAGTTTATGGCCCTTTGACAGTTTTCTACCTGGACATTGTAGGACAAAACTCACGTTGATATCGTTGATCAGTTCACCTGCATCGCGAGGCGCAACTACTTTTGCCATTCTTGTTATAAGGATAGCAGTAAAATTCTAGCAGTGTGTCAAAAACTGCACCGTTTTGTAACATGGCCTATTTTATTCATCTTTGCCCTATCCTTGAACACAGACATTTAGATATTCTTTTACAGCATGGCTCACTGCACATAGTGGAAGGCACCCGGTGAAATGCAGCGTTAGGGCACAGGGACTCAGCCAAATGTGACGATGTCTGTGTCCTTTCTCTGCCTATTAGACCCATATGTGTTTCATGCTCTACATATAATTATTAATCTGGCATGACATCTAAAATGGTCACAGTTTCTTGTTTAGACTAATGGCACAGTAATATATAGAGACAAAACAAGTCAAAACATAACGCAAAGTTTCGGAAGTGGCAACTGTGGGGCCACTGCTTGCAATAATGAGTTACCTGTTTGAATGTTTTCTTACGTGGCTTGCCCAGTTTCTTTCCTTTTAATTAACAATGTCTCCATAATAAAATGCCAAGCAAGTGCCCCGCCTGAGTAAGCACCTCGCTTTCTTTTTGGGGAGATGCGAAATAAGCACAAATGACCAAGCAAGCCCCCCTCTCCCCTGCATCCCCTCCCCCTTTTTTTAAGGTGAGCATCGCTTGTGTAAACGAACCACAAGGAGGAGTACACTGAATGTGTATCTAATGTTGTTGTGACTAATGACTAATGTTAATGTGACTAGGATGGGCATTTTTTATTTTAGTGGCTATCCTGCTACCATCTTGAATTTCGGTGCGGCATTGTGCAAGCGACCCCTCCCCCCCCTCCTGCCAAAACTGGTTGGAATATCTTCCACCAAAGAGGGAAGAGGGGGTGCTTGCACGGCATTTCACTGCACATGTGTCTAAACAACTGATGCCAATAGCTGTTGCGCTTGTTAACAGATGGTTTTTGTGGAGAAGGCTTCTCACATCGTGTCACTTATGATGTTAATTTCTTCTGGTTTCCTTTTTGTAAGATGACTCGTGTGATGCCATGTCGAGAATTCCATGTCAGGTGAACGATGAATCTATGTCAATAAGCGCTTTGCAGTTTGTTATTGCTCAGTCGTGTCTTGATCAGTGAGAAATGTTAAACATCATGTGGCTTTACCTTAACCTCTTTTTTTTTCTTGCACCAGCGTTCTGTTTGCTGTGATGGGACTTTTTGGGGTGTTTGTTTTCAACGTCATTGAATACACCAGGTTTTCTGCTGTGTAACACTGCTGACAGGAAATAATTGATTAAGTAATGCTTGTGTAGGGTGCTAGTTTTCCTGTTCCCTGCCCATGTGCATGGGCACAGGATTAACGGAACAAACTTTGTACTCTGCACACTAGCCAGTTGATGTCAAATTTTATTTGCTCTTTTCAAAGACTTGTTTGAGGGAAAAGAACCAGATGAGATGAAGGTACAGATGGCTTGCACTTACGTTCCCAAAACAACCACGTTGGTGCACCATCATGGTGGGCTGTGAGTTTCGTGATGTCACTTTAGTGTTATCAGTGCATCGTGTGCTGGTTCCTTTGCTATTTATGCACGGAGGCCTAGTAACATTCTAGTGATGTCGTTATTGTATTGACGCAGATTAATTGCCTCGCTTGAATATACTCATAAGTCGGCGAAAATTGTGGAGATCGCTCAGACTCGGGCATGAGATATATTTTGAACTTAGGACTCACTCTGACTCCCCGAAATTTTCCTGATCTGGACTCACTCGGACTAGCGCTCACTAAAATGTTCTTCAACCAGACTCACTCTGGCTCAAACTCACCAAGATATTATTCGCACGAACTCACTCAGACTCGCGATTGATTGATATGTGGGGTTTAACGTCCCAAAACCACTTCATGATTATGAGAGACGCCGTAGTGGAGGGCTCCGGAAATTTCGACCACCTGGGGTTCTTTAACGTGAACTCAATCCGAGTTTGAGTGAGTCCGTGTGAGTCGACTCATGAGTCCGAAAGTCTAGAATCAGCCTTATCGATCGTGGTGTCAACACCAATATCTCATGCAATCTGTGATTCTCTTGGTGCCTTTTGTTTAGTGCAGTACCTTCGATTATGAGACAGGAGGGGTTGCAAACTAGCAAGGACATTTTTCTCAAAATAAATGGCAGCATAAGCCGTATTTATCATTGATGATTGATATATGGGGCTTAACATCCCAAAGCCACCATATATATGATTATGAGAAGTGTGGTAGTGGAGGGCTCCAGAAATTTCTACCACCTGGGGTTCTTTAACGTGCTCCCAAATTTGAGCACACAGACGTACAGCATTTTCGCCTCCATCGTAAGGCATATTTATCACGAGCTTTCCCGGAATAGTTGGCGGTGGAGGAGTACATGACACCCCCTTATGTGATTCGTGCCCCTGATTAATAAATAATGAAATGGTGCATGAACGATACTGCTTTGGAATATTTGTGAGTAGACGTGGGTATAAACATGAATACGGGTAACACTCATAGCAATGCTTATGATGAGTAGATAGGACGACAGGTCTGCAAACATAACCAGAACTTAGACGCATTCGTAGAATATATCTTGCACTTTGGATGGACTCACTCGGACTCAGACTCGCCAAAATTTTCCTGAGCCAGACTCACTAGGACTCACACTCACTAAAATTTTCTTCAACCGCACTCTCTCGGACTCAAACTCACCAAAACATTACTCACCCAGGCTTACTCATGCTCACGGCTCCATCTGATAGATATGCGGAGTTTAATGTCCCAAAACCAACACGTGTTCATGAGAAGCGCCGTAGTGGAGGGCTTCGGAAATCTCGACCACATGGGGTTGTTTAATGTGCACCCAAATCTAAGCACACGGGCCTACATCATTTCCGCCTCCATCAAAAATGCACCCACTGCAGCCAGGATTCGATCCCGCTACCTGCGGGTTGGCTCCATCTGAGTCTTAGCGAGTCGACCTATGATTATACTGCCATGTCGGTGCCATGTTTTGTGTCGTCACCTGCAAACTATTTTTACTGTAACTGTCATGCCTCCAGGCTTGCGTGTGCATTTTTGTGGGGCATGCATGCACAGGCATATTCATTCTATGTATACAGCTGTATGCCCTGAGTTATCATGCAAAAACTCCTTGACTAGCATTTGCTCCATATCAATTGCTTTTCAGAAACTTGACATGGCTGCCACAGTGATACAGTAATTACGCTTCTTGGCTGCTAACCTAAAAGTCGTGGGTTTCATTCCGGCCACAACACTCGCATTTCGATTGAGGCGAAACGCTAGAGGTACGTGTGCCTAGGTTTAGGTGCACATGGAAGAAACTCAAGTGGCCGAAATTTTCGGAGCCCTCCACTACAGCATGCCACGTAATCACATTGTAGGTTTTGTACTAAAATGGCAGATATCACGATCGCATAAAGGAGCTAGTCGGGTAACCGTGTGAATGCCCTCACAATAGTGGATAAGCATGTAATGTTAATCCTACTGAATATTTAAGGTTGACCTTATCGATGGAAATTGTAGTACATATGTGCAGGCATTTATAAGGAATTTTAAACGCACCCCTGATATTCTCTCTCGTGTGTATTGCCATTAGAGGTTGTAAGTGATGACATTTTTGATGTGGTTGTTTGCACTTTTTTTTTTCACTGCTCAGTCTTTTCTAATTTTTCACGGCACAGCATTTTTTGCTAGCCTCCCTACCTTGCCTTCCAGGGCTTACTGTGCCATTTGCTGAAACCGCATCGTTTGTTTTTTTACTTGTGCAGGGCTGGTCGCTGTGCACGATCGCATGGGCCGGCCAAGGGGAGACCTCGTACGCAAGTGTCCTGAGTGCGACTACGCTACGAGTCACAGCTCTAATATGGCGAAACACCGAAGAATACACAAGGGCCAGTGCCCGTACAAATGCAACTACTGTGAAAGGCGCTTCTATAACAAGAGTAATTTGGTCACACACCTTCGCGTCCACACCGGCGAGAAGCCTTACCACTGCCACCTCTGTCTCTTGGATTTTGCACAAAAGGTCACCCTTCACCGCCACTTGAAAACTCATGAAGGCGAGAAATGTTTGCCCAATGTGAACTACAAAAGAAAAGAAGACTGAAACGACATGTCACGTGTGCATCTGATTCAGTGATATCAAGCGCTGTTGGGGTTCGGAAAAGCTTGCCCATGCCTGCGAAACGTGCCTCTGAGCCACTTCAACGACAGCAAGAATGTGCCTGACGATAAAATAGGGTCAAACGAAGCACGAAACTTATACCACTGTCACACAGTGCACGGCAGATTGCGATTAACTCCTACCGGAATCAAATTGGCTCCCTTCTGAAGCTTGGCTTGAAGCAGCCAAGCAGGATCAATAGATCTGGACAAGATCATGTGCAATCATAAATTGAATCAAATTGGCTCCCTTCTGAAGCTTGGCTTGAAGCAGCCAAGGAGGATCAATAGATCTGGACAAGACTACGTGCAATCATAAATTGAAGTGACCGTGTAACACCAGTGTTATTGGATGTTGTACTGAATGTCATAGGCTGTGTTCCGAATAGGTGTGCATTTATATAAGTTTGTGGTATGTGAAAACAATTTTTGCTTTTATACGTGCATTTGCGCATGTCGCAAAGCTGTATTGTACAAAATAGTTTGTGAAACTTTGGTTTGTTGATGTTTTGGATCACATCAGTACTCTACTTTGAGAACAAGCCGCTTGTTTTCTTTTTGGAATAGTCAATGGATATCTTAGATATTCATACTGTTATATGTATGGCCTGATTGTATGTTTCAAGAAAGAAAAAATGCTATGTTGCTTTAGAATTTTCTCTCTAGAGCAGTAAGTTTAGTTATGTTGTCTTTGAAGAGAGGACACGTGCTGTTATACACTTTCCTCTGTGCTCTCAAGTGGCTTTACTCCAGAACATTTTGATGCATAATGCCTGGCTTCTTTCTGCACTTTTATAAAGATGTTCCTTGGTTCTTTCTTTGCTAGCCAGCACATCTATTTTTTACATGAAACGAAAGAGGGTGTATCACATTATGTGTAAATTTCGTGCACCCGCGTCGCGCACGTGCTGTTTTCATTCCAGGGCTGAATCACCACCTTGTCTTGTGTTACAATGTACAGGAATGAACACCATTTCCATATGCCATGCCCAGCTCCGCTGGTTGTAGGCTAAGCTAACTCAGGGTGTTGTAGCCATAGTTCAGCATGATACTAACATTACCGTTGCAGTGCCAGCAAGCAGGCCATGAGACTCTAGCAGGTGTGAAGAGCGAGTGCTCGGCGAAACCAAATTCTCTTCGCCATATTTCGATGTCACCTGGAGTGAGGCGAAGGAAAGAATGAAGGCGCTGAAAAAGGAGAATAAGGTTGACTTGACAATTTGGCTCCATCCCGTCAAGCTGTTTCCCTACACAGCGCATGCTCACGGCCCACCACCATGTAATTTTGGACTTTAGGAAATCATTCTCTTCGAGCTTTTGAAAATGTTTGAAAAATAGTAACGTCGAAGGTCTACCCCAGGTTGTTAAAAAAAAAAAGCTAGCTCTGAAGTCAATGTGCCTGTTTTTATTATAAAACGATCTTTTATTTCCATTTTTTTATGTCGATTTCCTCTCAGTCATTCTTGCATGTCTTCTGGATTTTTCTGCTTAGAGATAATTTCACTCATTTGCATAGTGGCAGTGCAATAACTCACTGCCAAAGTAAACAAAGTGTAAAATTTAAAAGAAGGTGGTGGTGGTGTACGATTATGCCGAGTGCCAGATTATAAAAATTGCTACCTCAACAACCCTGCTTTCTTCTTGACATTCTGAAATACACAGTGTGACGACACGCCAGGTAAAGTGCCAATTTCTATGATGCACACATTGCTTTTATCTATGTGTTATTTATTTAAAGTTCATTTCACTAATAGTCTGAAATACACTTCAAGTGATGTAGAAATTCTCAGAATGTGGCAATTCTGATACATAAGTTCCACAATCAATCTGAGATAGTGAGTCAGCGTTTTTTTTGTCGCTTGTCTTTCACATGCTAATGCTTCTATTGTGGTAGCATAGATGCTACTCCCGGTAAATGCAAAAACCTTTTTGCTTTGTCTGATGTCGTCATTAAACTAGGAAATAAAATAAGCAAAATAAATAAATAGGCAAAGCGTGTTTCCTCTGTTACGTCACGCTCTTTCAGTGATTGTTCGAGCCATTAAAGGATGGTGGATTGCTCCTTTCTGTTTTGGTGCTGTTGCCTGGCCTATTTTATATTGAAGCGTTTAGCGAGACCTCTTGTTCCTTTTTAATATTTGCAACATAAATATGCCAAAAAGTACTGCAATGCCACTTCCACTGAAAATTGGAATAATTAGGTATGGGTGCTTGTGCAATAAAAACACTTGAGACCAAAATGGTGGCCAACCAAGTATTTAAAGGCAAGGCTGGTACTTGAAGATCACTATGGTTCGTAACACATACTGAAATCAGTACAGAGAATGACATACGTCTGTTAAATTTCACAAGATTTCATGCACAGATAGACAAATAAGATTCATTTGTCTCATTGCCCGCCACCTCTCAAGTGCGCAGTGGCAAAGTGCCAGTATTCAAGTCCACTGACCAGTTAATTGCACTGCGTATGAGGCTGAGCATATTACTGCAACAGTGTGCTAGAATTATTCCGGGTTACTTGAAGATGAAACACCTGTAATGAATATTGTACTATTGTCATTTGTTATTGCTTTTCCCTATTGAGAAAGAGTGCTTAGAGGATTAAAACATGACAAGACTAACACACCAGCACTAGTGTGCCTAGTGAGTGGCTGTTTCTGTAGTCTGGAAGAGTGGTGACATGCGCAATGCTGTCAATGCTTCCTGAACAGACTAAGCAGCTATCCATCCTTCATAATACCACCAAATAATTACACGAGTACTGTCAAGTGAGAGTTTTTACTCTGCATAAATTTTCTGTATATTATTTGCTGGATACCAAACAAATTATTTCATGTCCAGTTGCATTTTTTTTGCAGAAGTTTCTGGTTGTACTGTCTGTATTCCAGAATTTTCGACAAATATACCATTTCATTCACACCTATTCTTCATTTTTCGAATTCACTTCACAGTTGCGAATATCATCCTATCCATACACCCATAGTGCTGTGCTTTTACCAACATTTATGTGCATGCCCTTTTCATAATTTCGTCTCTCTTATCATTTCATGGAACTCGCACTCTTACCCCCGGTGTGGTGTAACTGTATCTGCAAGACTACCTACGTTGTCCAGCAGTGTTAACTCTGTTTGCTGAAAAACGCACAAATTTGGCTTTTGCAGACATGGCCATTGTATGCCACAGCCCTGCCGTCTACCCGGCCAAGCACTTGCGGAAGTGCCTGCTGTGCAGCTACACCACGAACAACAACTCTCACATGGCAAAACACTACAGAACCCACACGGGCGAGCGTCCATACAAGTGCGACTACTGCGACAGAGCCTTCAATAACAAGAGCAACATGATCAGGCATATGCGCATCCACACCGTTAAAAAGCTCTACTAGCGCCACCTCTGTTCCTGGAATTCTGCACCGAAGCCTGAACTTACGCGCCACTTGAAAGCTCGCTAGCGAAGTCAACGTTTGCCCGATGGCGCTCCTGTCCGAGTTCTGACAGGAAGGGCCGAGAAGGCTTGTGATGTGAGCATTCCGTTTTGTGGGTTCGAGTGCTGGGCTAGATCAGGTGAACTTTGGTTTGACCGTGCCCAAGTGAAATCAGCTACTGTGCCATTTTAATGACATAAAGAACATGCGTGACTCCAGCACATGTACAAAGAGGACTCTAAACTATTTTGGATGTTACGACGAATCTCGATAGCTGTGCTCATATAGGTATGCATTTGACTGTGTGTTTGACATGAGCTAGGTACTCTTATTCCTGTGTTCAGGCATTTTTCAAGGCTTTTTTGATTGAAACAATTTGTGAAGTATTGGCTCGCTAGTTTTATGTATGATTTCATTCCCTTTTTTCTTTTGCCAGCTGCTGTGTATGATTCTTCACTGGTACCTGCCCTTTCCGATAGACTGATGTTATTTATTTCAAAAGCCAAGCCTTTTGTCTTTTTATGATTCTTGCCCTATAGCAGTGAGCTTAGATATGCTGCCCTTATCAAAGAGTTATTAAATTTCTTCTGTGCTGACAAGTCACTTCCAAGATGTTTTGATGTGTGATGCCAGGCTTGTTTCCATTCCATGACAAGGATGCTCATGTGACCTTCAGTGTAAGACTGTCAGCATGTGTGTTGTTTTATGGAATAAAAAGAGGATGTACACTGCTTGATGTGCTAGTTTCATGCACCACTTTTCATACCTTATATCGCACAAGTGCTATTTTTATGCTGGGGGTGAATAGAAGTTTAGTTTTGTTAAGGTAAAGAAGTACACAGCCAAGGTTCACTAGCTGTAGGTAAAGCTGTCATTATGATTACCTTGTACCTTTGATTACCAAGATTGTGCTCTTGAAGCTTCTAATTTGACGCTGAGTGCAGCAATGCTCTCTATAGGCCATTGGGGAATGCCATGCATCTATTTCATTATGGAAGTGCATGCTTCCTTTATATATATATATATATATATATATATATATATATATATATATATATATATATATATATATATATATATATATATATATGCGTGTCTGTGTGTGTGTGTGTGCACGGCATTGTGCATAATAAGGGAGTTCCTGCATTGCTACCGGCTATTGCGTACCTCGTGTCAGCCAGTGCTCCAGCGCCGTGCCCTGTGTTCTCCGTGCGGCACGTCCGCCACCCGATACTACACTTTTGTAACATTTTCCCACCATCCTTGCATAGAAATCAAACATTGGAAACAAAAACTATTCCTGTGCTTCAAAGAGCTAATTAGTTCAGAGTGCTGTTAGTAAACCAAAGAGAACAATGTACACTGGGTTGATGCACCACACATAATGGTGCAAGCATATAACTGTTTAACAACTAAGTCAAAAACTGCTTCCATGTGTTTTTCACTGTGCATAGAGAGCCCCATAATTTTTTATTCTGTGTATTTGAAACCATGTTTAGATGCGACCAATGAAGCTCAATGACAGCCCTATACTTGATGGAACCTATGCTTTGTTCATGTAAGTTATTTTTTATTGAACCTAATTTTGCATAACTTAAAGATGATTCACATAGTAGCTGACTGACTGAAAATGACACAAATTAGGAGCTCCGAATCCATATTTATGGAGCCCGTAATGGGCAGAGCAGTATGCATAAACTGACGTTTTTGTAATATATAATATCTTGTCATTTGGACAAGTGTGGCACCTTTTGTTTTTGGTGCTTTCGATGATGTGGACAACTAACAGCATTCTCTGTGATGTCTTGTTGTCATTAGATATGATGGCTGATGCATTATGCTGAAAAAGTGTATAACTTTTGAGTGACATATTTATGGTCACTTAATTGCTGCGTCTACATCATCGAGCAAGTATATTCAAGTGAAACTTCCGCCAGCGTGCGCGATCCAGTGATGTCACAGAATAGCGCCAACCTGCAACAGACCGCAATCACACAGTTTATACGGCGCACTCAGAGAACGCGCCCGTTAGAGCTATCATAGCTTAGAGCCAGGTGCATAGCCAGAAATTTTTGGGGGGGAGGGGGCACTACCTTAATTTCGGGAAGGGCACCCCCTAAAATAATTATTTTTCGCTCTCTGTGTCATGACTAAAAATTTCCGAGAGGGGGGGGGGTACACTGCACACGCCCGGTGTGCCACCCCCTGGCTACACCCCTGCTTAGAGAAGGGGCGGATCCAGCCACTCATATTAGGGAGTGAGGGGGGAACCACAGCTAAAGTAACATTGTAAAGGGGTGTGTGTGGTCATGACTTTTTGTTTTTACTCGCAGAAAACCCCTTCATAGCATAAAAACTGGTAATGAGTGCTAATGGTGGTTTCACTCATTTGTCCTAATTGGTGGTAGGAGGTGGACTACAAGCACTGCAGTGAAGGAGGGGGGCGATGGACGCTCACACAGACTTTGAGGGCGGGCAATCGCCCCTACCGCCCCCCTCCCTCTTCTTTCTGGATCCGCCACTGGCTTAGAGCTATGTTAGGGAAAGATGAGGGAAATTGGCAGACTAACCCTAGAGCTATAAGACTAGCCCTAGTCTAAGAGCTAGTGCGATGACAGCGCCATCGCCGCAACCATTTGTGGCGACGACGCGCAACACTACGAGTATGAGATAATGTCGCTCGGAGCCTCGGACTTGCACCACTACTGTAATTTTAGTATGCTTATCTAAAAAAATAAATAAATAAACACTCTGCCGTTTGTGGTCAGTCTGAGGCGTGAGGTTAGACACCATCCATCTGATTGCCATGAATGTTTTTGTAGCAATAAAGATTTTGAAAACTTAATTACCTTACGATGGGCTCGTCCGACTTCAAAGAGCTTTTGCCTGTATGTTCGTGGTCCATCGCGATGAGCAGCACAGGAGCAGCAGCAAAGATGGGCGGAATCGGCAGTCATTTGAAAGCTGACGCCTTATCTCTGGCCTGACGCGTTCTGACGTTTTACGACAGGCTTCGTTGTTTCTCTCGACCTGCGAGTGTTCACGCAGTGTGCCTACAGTGAGCGACACGGCCTACGGATGTTGTTTGCCTCAAGCTTCGCGGGGATCAGAAGATTTTTATGAGTGCGTGCCGACTACAACACACCGAGTGTGCAGTCGGCTTTCAAGTGTACAAAGCTCCTTAATAGAACAGCCCGCCGCACGGTGCAGGAAATCTGAGCGTGGTCTGTTGTGACTGCAGTGACGAAGTAATCGCGCGTTGTGGTCTGGTAGAGCTTTTGTTCCGCGCGCTGTCTTGTATTGCTCGCGTCGGACGCGCTGCGTTGCGTTGGAACTTGTTTATTCCGCGACTGACGTGCTTTACAAGTTCGGATTTTATTCCATTTCGTGATGCAAATCAAACGCGGTCGTCGGGTGTGCACGCTTACTGTGATGCGGCAGCATGGTACGACGTTGTTTATGCGCCGTCACTACAGAACAGCTCGCGAAGGCACTTTCAATCGCGATTGAAGCCGAACGTAGTGAGGCTCTGTCAGGATCTGCTACAGGCGCGATCGCAGTTTGACTGACGTATGGCCAAACTTAATCGGGATTAGCCGTTCAGCACGTGATTATTGTTGATTGCGATGAAAAAAATCCAGTCTGTATCGGCCCTAATCGCGTTGAAAAGTTGAGGTCAGATAAGTTTTCGTCGGAAGGAGCTTCCCGTTACCTTGTATTGAAAGAAGTCCGCATCCAGACTGTGCTGAATTAATTTTGGCTGCCACGTTTTGTTCGGGCGTCAATAATCCTGTTTGATAATTCTTATTTTTTTTATGCACTCATTTTCTTGCCACATATGTTCAGTGACTCAATATCGGCATATTGGTGTTTAAGGCGAATATTTCTTTTTTTACAGAAGTTTGTGTAATACCTCAGAGGTATAAGGAAAACAAATTCTGTGCATGGATGCTTTTGTGGTGGACATTGTAAAGAAGCATATGGCAGATTAAAAGAGTGTTTTGGAGAAGGTAATAATCTAGCATGGGAATTTAACATGATTTATATGTTATTGGGTATGAAATATAGTAGCTTAAGCAATAATGCATAATTTTCTTAACATCTATGTGAATCTAATTGCATAAATTAACTCCCAACCTCAGACTGAGTAGCACAAAACCGTGGCTTGGGAAAGATGATTAGATGCAAGCTTTAATCTCATGCTCAATACGTTAATGCATAAAGCGTGTTATAATGTCTATACTCGCGTATGTTCTACATTTCATGGGCATGCATGTTTCATTCAGCTAAAATTTTAACATATGCTGTGCTTTCTCGTTCTTTACAGATGCCTCAATCATTCCACTGACCAGCAGATGGAAGAGAGTTTAAAACGAGCAATGCAATTAATGTCTAAGAAGCTTTAGGTTTTAGTGTCTGTATGGACAAGTGCACTGACTGCTGTTTCTTCTGTGACTTCAAAATAGTTGACTGTTGGGCGAGTTGATGCTTTGACATAAAAACAATCGTGAGGGAGCAACTAAACACAAGACAGGCGAGGACACGCGCCTGTCCTCGTCTGTCTTGTGTTTAGTTGCGCCCTCACAATGGTTTCTGTGTCCTTCTGTGACCTCGCTATTCATACTTGCCAAGGCACCGAAATTAGCAATTTAGCCAGTCTGTCGGCAGCTAATAATTGCGATAGGGTAAAAAATTTTAAGTACACTTAAGAAAATTTGCATGAAGAACCTTGACACACAATACTGCCTCAATGCAGTCCACCCAGGACGTTTTAGTTGTTGCATTGTTTACAGCTCTCTCACAAGCGATACCTGGACTGTACAGAACAACGCTCATGTTGAAATTGTTTGACAGTTCAGGTTCATCGCAGCGCACATATTTTGTCATACTCGCAATATCAATTGGTGATATTTTGTTGGCGCGTCACTGTCAAGAGCTGTGCAGCTTCGTAATACCTCATGTCGCATGTATTCTTGGCCCTTCCTCTGATGTACACATTTCAATATGTTTACACAGCTCTACAGCGAGGAAAGTGCCAGCTGGAAAATCAGAAGAGCAACATGCGATATTATGACAAAGAGATGCAGTTAGGCAGAAATCTGTGTTTCTTCTCTGCCCGTTCGATGTTTTGTTCCATGCTGCACAGTCAATTATTATCTTTGCAGGTCACCTGCAGTGATCACTGTTCTTTTTTATTTAGGTGAATGCTATTGCTATATACAGAGAAAACGCATGTCAGACCACACCGCATAGACTTTGAACACTGTTTCTAATAATGATTTGCCAGATTTAAGAATAGTGTGTTGTGCCCTGACCCATTTGTTTCCATAATTAACATATATTTCTGTTATTGCAGAAACTTTATTTCTGCTGTTGTAGCCCTCATTGCAGCTGTATTTTGTCACAGCTAGTTTTGTGGACAATCGTTTTTTCAAGACTAATGCAACCAATGTTTACTGAGAACACTGTATGTAAAAAGCAGTGAATATTTGCTGATGAGGCGCTTGGACGCAAGACATTTTGTTGTCACTCGACTCCATTGGGATCACTCAGAAAAGTGCAATCCTCTACATGTGGTTCTACCTTCTGTTTTCCTTTCTGTTTCCACCGTTTCGCTTACTGTCATGGCTCTCTTTTCGCCATGTTTACTTTGGAGACTGTGCCAAACTTAGCCTGAATTGGTGCTCTTGACAGTAACTAATGGCTGATTAAATAATTATCGAAGAAGGATGGGCAACATTTGTATAAAATTCAAGGTTCTCTACCTGTTTGTATGGGTCGAGGAATATCTGAACAAAAAAAATCGTACACATCTCCCCGTAAAGGGAACCCTCAGTAGTATGCAAAGTAGCCATGGGTTGACACAAGCTTCTTGCTTTTTATTTATCACCATAGACTTTTATGGTTCTGCACGCAGTTGCTTTGTGAGCCCTCGCCTTTGCCACGCTCGTGCTCATGTGTTCAGTCATGCTATTACACTGTGTGCGTGAGAGAGAAAGGAGTAAGCGTTTTTATTATATAGAGCAGTGCAACGCCTTTAGCAGTCTCAACTCATACCAGAGCACGCACTGGAGTGGAGCGAGCACTCTATTGCTTAGCCATCTAGTGGATGCTCCAAGTACTAGCGTGGCTACGACAACAGGCTAGGGACAATCCCCGACCGTAAGTTGCCTCATGTCTAAAACTTATTGCAGCTGAGTCTTTCGAGAGCAAGCTGGCAAACAGGATCAAGTGATATTCTCCGCTCTATATCTCTATACTTGCATGTGTGTGCTTGTGGGGTTTACGTGCAGTGGGTTACTGTGTCTACAATTTTAACCGTACTGAGTATTTAAGAATGGACCCTTTGGGATACTCCAAGTGCTGAAATTCATGAAAAGTGTAGAGTGCACTCCTACTGTACTTTCTCACGTGTGTGTTGTCATTACAAGTTAAATGTGTTGTGCGTTCAGGTCCACATTTCCTCATTTTTCACTCTCACCACCCTTTCATCTTAGTGAACAGTACTTGCTAGCTTTTCTTCCTTGCATTCCAGTCTTCAAACAAAAGAAGGAAATGTTTTTTTTTTTTGTATTTGTAAGTTACTCTGTTTCCAATGTCACTGTGATTTCTTCAAAAAGATGCTTGGTAAAAAAAGTCCTAAAATAAAGTGCAGGTGCTGATGCCACCTTGATGTTTGTGCACCAAGCACCATATTGTCATAGATTTTGATGGGGTTTACTTAGTCTTATGTATTTTCTAATCAGTTAATGTAAAGTACAGTTTACTCTGAGGGGGCCATATGCTTAACATACCAAATTTCAAAATGTTTTGTTGAGCCAATGTCGCTATAGTTTGAATAATAGACTTTGAAATTGGTGATGTTGTGCACAGAGTTTTCAGCACAAAATTCTGAAATGAGACTGACTTTCTAATATCATTTTTTCACATATTAATACACCTGTAATGGGTAAAGTAACAACATTATAGTTCTCAGAGCACAATCGATTACTTTAATATCGTCTGGGATCCTGGCTGTGGTGTTAGCATTTAGATAAAGGTGAAGTGGTAGAGACCCATGTGCTGTACGATATTAAAGCACTTTAAAAATCTCCAGATGGTCAAAATTTTACTATGGCGTCCCTCATAATCACGTCATTTTGGGATGTGAAATCTCAGCTATTGTTATTAACATAATGTTTTGTTGTTTTTTCACTTGAGTGCCCTTTCGACTATGTTCTCTGCTGGAAATCAATCTTTTCAACATTTGCAGGCCTGGCTGCTGTGCGATTTCGCCCTGGTCGGCCACGTCATTTGGGCTTTTCAAAAGCGAAAACTGTGTGGAAGTGTGCTGTGTGTGGCTATACCACGAGCGACAGCTCTTATGCGTCTAAACACAAGAAAATACACACGGGAGAGCGCCCATACAAATGCGGCGTCTGCGGCAAAGCCTTCAATCGTAAAAGCACCTTGAACACGCACGCTCGCGTCCATACCGGCGAGAGACCTTACCAGTGCCACCTCTGTCCCTGGAATTCTGCGTGGAAGTTGGGACTTACGCGCCACTTGGAAACTCACCAGCGCAGCCAACATTCGCTTGAAGGTGCTAGCGTGTAAGTTTTGACAGAAAAAGGCTGAGAAGGCACGTCACGAGTGCATCTCGTTATGTGGCTTTATGCTCTGGCCTGTTTTATGTTTGGCAGTGTCTGGGGGAAACCTTGAAACCTGCCCCTGAGCTGCTTCAACAATGTGAATAACCTGGGTGAGACCAGGACAAGTACAATCTGGACACAAAGCTTATTGGGTGTTAGGATCAATGTTGAAGGCTGTCTTAGTGCAGCTATGCATTAGAGTAGACATGGGTTATGTGCAAGTTATTATGTGTACTTTTATCCACTTGTCTGTGCAAGTCCCAAGGGTGTAGTGAGTGGAATTATTTGTGTTGTGCTGGTTCGTTGGCCTTTAACTGTGCTTTGAGCATAAGCCATTTCAAGTTTCATCGCAAAAGCTAGTTCTAAACTTATGTGTCTCTATGTGATAGACTAGCCTGAATATTCAATCCGAGGCACAAAGTCCCCATTTTCATTTCTGTATGCCCCGCCGCGGTGGTCTAGTGGCTAAGGTACTCGGCTGCTGACCCGCAAGTCGCGGGTTCGAATCCCGGCTGCGGCGGCTGCATTTCCGATGGAGGCGGAAATGTTGTAGGCCCGTGTGCTCAGATTTGGGCGCACGTTAAAGAACCCCAGGTGGTCGAAATTTCCGGAGCCCTCCACTACGGCGTCTCTCATAATCATATGGTGGTTTTGGGACGCTAAACCCCCCATATCAATCAAATCATTTCTGTATGATCATTTCCCTGTAGCAGTAAGTTTAGTTACGGTGTGTTTAATGAATGGACATATACTGTAATTAACTTCCTTCCATGATATCGAGTGGCCTGCTTAAGGTTTTTGTGTGTTTACGTTTGTTTTCGTTATTTTTTGTGACCAGTTTTGTTCCGGCATGATGTCGTAATCTCATGCAATTGGGCACACTAGTCATCGTACTTGAAGTCCTGATGTCGCCTTTCAGTCATCGAGCACAGTACAGCAAGGTTTACAAGACACTATTGAAGCTCTTAAAAATGTTTTGATACCATTAGTGTTGATGTCGAGAACAGCGATGCCTCCAATGCCATTAGGGAAAGCAGCACAGAAGCCCATGCTACTATTCTATACGTAATGATGTGCTCCCTTCTTTCTTTAAATTTGAAGCATTTCTTAGCGAACTTCCGCGACTTTAAGCGTATCTATCTATCTAGTCGTCTACGTCTTCTAGCTCTTCTGGCTGTTTTGATAATGGTGTCGATACCAAACATGGTATGGCATAACATGAGTGTATGAAGAACATATTTGACTAGTCATAACATGAAAATCATGACATGTAAGTCATGATTTACATTTCATGGTCCTTCAGCTCTTGCAGTGGTTTCAATCACATGGAATGTTACAAAACTGCTATGGTATGGCATGATTGCATGGCGAACACAAGTGACAGACCCTTACATGAAAATCATGACATGCGTGTCATGTAATAACATAACTACATGCCGCGCTCATGATGAACTCGCGGTCGTTTAGCTAGCGTCACATATACCAAATAAGTTTTACGGTACGTGAATGGATAAAAAAGGTATGATACTGGTGCAAACATATGATATGCATCAGATTCGCGTCATGTAACAACATGACTACATGCTGCGCTCATGATGCGCTTGCGGCCGTTTTGCTAGCGTCACATATACCAAATTTGGTATTACAGTATGCGAATAGATGACGAAGGTATGTGACTGTTGCAAACATGATAATCATGAGATGCGTGTCATGTGAGAACATGACTACATGTTACAGTCAAGGCATCAATACATTTCGACGTGACGCGTTGCGCGTGCTCGCCGGCGTTCATTCTGTCGAGTCACACCAGCGTTGCCACGCCAGGCACCGGTCCTGCCATGCACTCGCAGGCACATGCTGCGCTGCGTTGCATTGACACATGCGTGAGCACGTTCGGCGTCCCTTCGTCACGAAAAGAGGGAGACGCAGTGTTGTCTGGGTAACGCATCGGCGCGAAATGAAACATGTCGCATTTTGCGCCGGTTGCCGTCGGGCCGTGCCGACGGACGCCGGTCGCGCCTGGCGTCAGATTATAGAGTGCTCGCGTTTCGCTAACGTAGCGTCGCTGTGCCTCAGCGTGTGCGCGCGTGTCACCGCAACATTGGAGTATATTGGGCCCTTCATGATTCGCTTGCAGCCGTTTGGCTAGCTCCACATATACCAAATTTGGTGTTACGTGACCTCAGTGAATAACGAAGGTATGTGACTGGTGCAAACATGATAATCCTGACACACGTGTCATGCAAGAACATGACAATATACCATGCACATAGCGTGCTCACTGCCATTTTGCTAGCTCTACGTATGCAAAATTTGGTTTCAGGTGACGTGAATACATGACAAATGTAATTGACACATCCAAACATGATGATCATGACACGAAAGTCATGTACGGCATCATTTACCTCCACCTCGTAACGTTGTGCTGATTTTAAAGTGACATATCAACCATCTCTTATTCGTGTTTCGCATATCATCGATTGCCACTGTACGTGGGATCTGCCAATTTCTTTATTTCTCTCCTATTACATGTGTTATTTGTTTCGTCGTCATTGGATTGCTCCTTCACTTTTCTGTGTAGGGAAAAAGTACACGTACTGTCAGGCAAGTAAGCGTATTACACTTAGGTGCCTCATCGTAAATGCAAACGTAAATCGTAAATGCAAACGAAGTACGATGTCATGGGGGTGGTACTACTGCTCTTGTTGCTACATCATGAAAGTTGCTACAGGCACCTTCCCACCTAATCGCTTTTCAAAATTCTGATATACCCCATTCATCTCTGAGCTTCTGGTAATGCAGAGAATATTCGAACATAAGCATTGGCTTTAATTTTGCTAGAAACTCTCATCACAAACTGTACAGATACCTATAGTGTGGCTATTTCAAATCCAATACGGCACAAACAACGTTGAAGACAAAGTCAGTGATTTTTGTTACTGTTTCTGTGTGCTTATGCCTTTTTTCATGAGGGTCTATTCACAAGCAGGGATGGGAACTACTCTCACCAAATGCAAATACCTTACCGTTTTGTTTAGTGCCGTAACAAACCTTACACGAAAACACACAAACAAAGCAAGGCCAGTTTTCTCGGTTACATCCCGCATATTGACTGATAAAAGAGATCACAGATGTTGAACGTCCTCTTTTCATTTTTCCTCAGGCAGGAACTTAACCATGGTTGTATGACATTTAACATTTCGTTGTATGATAAATGCTAGATGTTGTTTGACTGCGTAGTCATGAGGAGCACTTTATGAAGTGTTCTTGTCATATATACTGAAGTTATGTAAGAAAGTTTAAAAATCTGCCGCTGTTGTACTTGGGTGTGGGGACAGGCTTCTGTGTTCTTTGTAGAACAAGGTCCTCCTTTGAGATGATTGTCGATAGTGATGGCTGTATAGATGCTCCTACTGAACAATTATAATGAAATTATTCTTTTCACATTGAGCATGATGTTGAAGACGGTAACAATCTTGTTTTTTCATGAGTCGCACGTCATGCAGTGGTACTGCACACCACTGTTGATGTCAGGCGGTAGGATGCCAGCTTCCATGTGAGACACACTGGGTTCAATTCCCAGTGCCATCATGCACCCATTGTCCTTCCAACAGAGAAAGCTCTGGTTTGGGACTCTGTAATGTGTGTTTTCATACCTTGTGAAAATGGCCTCTCATTTACCTTATAACTCAAACCTCATTGTAACAAAGGTGCATCTTATAGCAAAATAAGTTTGTTATATCCAAAAATTTGTTGTGCAGATACATTCCTAACACTATATTTATTGCAAGACTATTTTTAATATACTTTGTTATAACCAATAGTTTGTTATATCTGGGTTTGTTATACTGAGGTTTGTGTATACATTTCACTGCCCTTCTCATGTACAATGGCCTACAGTTATGGCACACGGCCTACGTTACTTGCTTTCTGTAAACTCTACCCTGCTTGTATTGTTCTAAAATTGTACTGCTGTTAGTGCATAGCATATAAATATAGAGTTGCACCCTGTTGTATTTGAGTCGCATATGAAGCATGGATATGCACAACATATCTCACACTTTCTGTATGCTGACAACTACTGCGTGCTGATATTGACATACATGTTCCGAGGTATCTTCCATGTTGAGAGTAGTGTGCTACTGTTTTGCGAATGTCAGTTCATGCCAAAGTTGTAGAGATAATTGTTACTTTCTATTATATTACTGTTCATTGAGGCAATGAGGCTGCAACTGCCCAAGTAGGAGAACCAGCTACCTTGAAGAAGACAAGTTCTCTTGTCGAAGCTGTGGCTTCAGGATTTTTCATTCCTTCAAATATCCTGAACTTTTTCCTCATTTGGATTGCTATTCATTGTACTGCACGTAACAGTTATGGTGCCTTCATAAAAGGTACACGATTGTGTGGATAATAATTGTACAGGTTATGATAGCCTTGAGAAGATCAACAAAGATAAAATGTTCATTAGTCTTCTAGTCCATATTAGAGGCCTCTTTAATGCCATTTAAGGCTTCTGTTACAGATCATCGATGCTCTCAACAGAAAGGGGCCACTGCCGTTTTGTGAAGTTACAGTCACCAGTAATGCTTCTGTACTGCATAGATGCATAGAACTGTTGAAGAAAGCATGCAAAATGTTAGAAAAGGCTTTGCATTAATGTTGCCTAATTGTCGCTAGTCTCTCAATAATTGCCTCCAGACTATAAGGTATTCTGTATTAAACCCGTCTTTTGTTCAAATACACTGTTTTAACTTGCGCAGACTTGGTTGCGTTATGCCATCACCATCGCCAGCCACCTCATCTGGGCTCTTCACGAAAAAAACGCCTGTGGAAGTGCCTCGTGTGCGGCTACACTACCAGTCACAGCTCTAACATGTCGAAACATCGAAGAGTACACACTGGCGAGTGCCCATTCAAATGTGAATACTGCGGCAAAGCCTTCAACCGTAAGGGCAACTTGGCCACGCACGTTCGCATCCACACCGGCGAGAAGCCTTTTCAGTGCCACCTGTGCCCCATGAATTTTGTGCAGAAGGCCACCCTTCTGCGCCATTGGCAAACCCACAAGAGCAGGCACTTCTTGCCTGATTATGTTTGCTCTTTGTCTGATGATGTTCACTCTAAAACTATTGATGAGAAAGATTGAGAAAGTATGCGATGTGTGCATCTCATTCTGTTGCCTTGGTTGCTGGGCTACAATGGCTGAAAGTTGGTCTGTGCAGCGGTGAAATCTGCCCCTGGATCACTTGAACAACAGAAAGGATATGCATGATACTTGGAAAACTGCAGACAGGGCACAGACTTGCTCAAATTGTACCATTTGGCTAAGTGTGTGCCATGTAACAGATGTGCTCATATCTGTGTGTTTATGTATATGCCAAAGTTGCATTGAACTAAGTCGTTTGAGAAGTGCTGTTTTTCTGACATGTAGCGTGGTACATCACTTAAAACTGAGCTGCTGCATTTCTTTTTCTTTTGAAATGACGATGGTCTGTCAAGAAGTCTTTGTAGCACTGTGTTGTAAAAATTAGCATATTGGCACCAGTGAGGACACCAAGACAAGCAGAATGAAAACAATCATTTCTATTGATTGTTTATTACCATTTTCAATATGTCGCTATACTGACTTTTTGGACCCACCCCCCTCAATCAATACAAAACCTGCCCTGTACCCAACGTGTTCAAGCTGGTGGCATTTAAACGCAGCTGGTTTTATGCTGTAGGTAATGTTCTTCCGCTTGTCCCTTATGCCATATTGCATTCACCAGAAGCTAGCTTCAACGTCTGTACATAAACGTCTGTGCATATTCTGAAGTCCGGTGATTACCAATTAAAAGTTGGCATAAACCGAGCAAGTCCGTGTTCTTTGCTACTGTTTTTTGTGGTGCTATTTTAAGAATGTCATAGTGGTTTATTGGCAAGTTGTGCTTGTCAATGTCCACCACATACGTACGATGCAACTATAGTTGGATACAGCTTAGGAAGTTCGAAGAGGTCACGCTCTGACAGCCAAAGCTCAGCAAGACATGGCCTTCGCCACTGAAGATATACTCCAATTCATGCCCCTGGCAGTGGTCTCCTATAGTGGGTTACCAGCGGTACAAGTCATGACATCAACCTGAAGAGCATGCCCATTGGTGCAGGCCATTAGTGCATGCCTTGTTGCTCAATGCTCTAACGATCGACAAACATGATGTGGAAACAATTTCATAATTTCTTTATTGCATTGAGGGTTGTAGATAGTTATGCAAAGGGATAGATGTGCCCAAAATAAGCATTGTAGCTCTCATCAGTTATGTCACTCGTTGAAAGGTAGATTGAACCAGTGAAAGTTATTATCTTTATCATTTATTAACGCCGTATAGTGTTAAGAGACCTTTTCGCAGAAATTCCAGCGTCGACGTGAGCGTTGTTAGTTGTGAGCAAAAAATCAAAAAAGATGCTAATAAAATAAATAAATAAAAAATTCCAGGTCTGATTGAGGAACAAACCTGGGCTGTTTGCATATCAAGCATCTGTTCTAGCACACAACTACATGTCTGCTTTGAAATTCAGTGAAAGTAATGTCCATGGTTTACAAATGCATGCACAAAGCAGTAATATTGCAGTGATACTGCATGGTACAAGCGTACATTGCCATCAGTCAGAGCATGTGATTATCGTAATGACTTCATGGTTTAACGCTGGTCATCAATTGCAGGCACGTTACTACGTGTATTCCCTTGAGACCAGATAGTGGGTGCATAGCAAGTTCGAAAAGATTTCATGCTCATAATAGCTCGTGGTTAAAAGCATGCACCGATGCGAAAGCTTCACTGACACAAGCCACATTTAACTCTATCGGTGACGTTGTAGCTGTATCAATGACAATTAGAACTTGTCGAGGAACATTACAAGGTGAAAGGTATGCACTAAGTGGTTGAAGTACGCACTAGGGACAGGCTAACGCTGTTGCGTTCAAATCTTAAAGGCGAAGCCTAAGGGTATTTATTTTACAGACCTCTGGTGGAGTGTTACATAAAGGGGGCAGGGGGTAGTTACATATAAAGTAAAATAAAATGGATTGGGTCATAACATCTAAGCCGAGTTATGAATGTTCCATTTTCATCAAAGCAGTATGCTTGGCTCTTTTTGTAAGACACAGCACATGGTGTATTATAAAAAACGCTGCATGAAAAACTAGAAATAACAGTGCAGTTTCATGAACGTTCTGTGTTTATGAAACATGGGATGCATTTAACCTTTAGGCAATATCTTTGGCTCACAAACTGTTAAATTTACGTGGGCAGTACATACTTAGCTGACAAAATATTGTGCCCGAAGAGTGCGGGCACCTTGAGATTGTCTTCTAATGTCACATTGCAGGGTATACACAAGCTAAGCTTCAAAATTTTAAAACTTTTCACACCCTGCTTTTAAGAAGTTAATCTGTGCCACCTGTAGCATACACCATTAAAAATAATGAAAGCAACCATTGTGTTCCTGCGGGACTATTCACAGGGACAACAAACCTTTACCACCCAGAAGCATTTGATATGTAAACGAGCAACCTACTGCAGCATGCGGCCTTGTCAAAATAAAACTAGTGTCATAACTAGGGTAGCCAGACGTTCCAAGGCGCACGTCCAAAGTAAAGTCATCTATATGTCAAAACTGGAAAGAAATTACTGCAGTGTTACAAATTCATTCGCAGAAAACATTGTTAAACCGAGTTTATAGCCATAAAAGTTGCAATATTAAAACCAATGGTTACCTGTAGGGGAATGAAAATTTCATCCCGAGATCCGGAAAAGTGTTTTATTATATTGTGTTACAACTGCACTTCTCAAAGTCAGCATTAAATCGTTTCCTCTTATCTGAACAAATGATCGTGATTCGCATGGTCACGTGGCATCTGTAACTCCGCTCGTATTTGACATTCTCGAAACTCTTTGCGGCAGTCGACCCGTGAGAGACTAAGTTCTTTTAGCGAAGCCGTTCGATGATTACTTAGAACAATGTAGCAGGGCCCATTTAAATATCTCCGACCACAAGAGCCAGTACAATGCCAGTACACTTTAGCGTAGCAATCCAGCTTCTGAACACTTTGCGATAGACATTGCGATAAAGTTCACTATTCATTGGGGATAATGAACGCGAGGTTATGTCTAGACACTGTAGTTATGTAAATTGTAGTTGTAAGCACATTTGACCGCGAGCTTGACCTCGTGCTCGAACTTAAGTGGAAATAGTGGGGCCACAGAACACCTGCGGGGCGATTTAATCAAGGCAGCGTCTCGTGCGCCGCGCGGCGCAGCAGTTATCCCCACACAGAAATGGCTTCTGCGCCGCACGGAAGTGACGTCTTCTAAAAAAATATTACCTAAAGCTAGTTAAACATGTAAATTATTCGTGTGTAACGCATTAAACCTACAAAATTTTCACTATACATGTGTTTAGCGAGTCAATTAACTTAGGTTTGTTATTTAAATACATATTACAAGTATTTTGAATACAGGGAGCGCCATGGGCACTGCGGCCTCTATGCTGCGGCTGCGAAAGGTAAACACAGCGAGATGGTAGCCGCCTGCGATGTGTTGATGGTGAAAACTCCGGTGAAATCGTGGCCACGGCCTAGGCCACTCTCAAGGAGGACTGGAGTGTCGTCGCTGCTTCATGTGATTGCTGGATGCTTCGTTGAACCTGGTGGTTGGAGCTAGCGGGGCCATCCACCGCGCCGCAGCTTCATCTGAGTGTGTGCGCCATAAAGTTTCTCAGTATGATGTGCGGATTGCAGTCGTTGGACGTACTGCATTTTCTAGATTGCAATGCCAAGCGTGGTGTTGTCAAAGGAGAAAGTGTTCTTGCTGCCGAGTTTTGCTTGTCACGAAGGACAAGGTCTACGATGAAATAAATGCTTTCGCAGGGTTCACGTGTGGGCAAGGTTCCATTTGGCGTTGCATAAGTGGTTGCCAGACTGGAAGAGTGGTTGTTGCCAGACTGCCGCTAAATATGGCAGAAAAGTTTTTCTGTAGTTGTGGCTTCTCCGCAAGAGTATGATGTGCGGATTGCAGTCGTTGGACGTACTGCATTTTCTAGATTGCAATGCCAAGCGTGGTGTTGTCAAAGGAGAAAGTGTTCTTGCTGCCGAGTTTTGCTTGTCACGAAGGACAAGGTCTACGATGAAATAAATGCTTTCGCAGGGTTCACGTGTGGGCAAGGTTCCATTTGGCGTTGCATAAGTTTGTTGCCAGACTTTGGGGTGGTTGTTGCCAGGCTGTCGTTAAATTTGGCAGAAAATTTTTCTCCTGTAGTTGTGGCTTTTTTGTAAGAGTTTGGTGCTATCCGCGGAAGCGTAGCGTCCCCCGTCGTAGCGCGCGGTCGACGCGACACGATCAGCTGAGAGAGAAAAAAAAGAAAAGTAAAGGCGAAGGGGGGCAGCGCATCCCCTCCTGCGACTCTAATCAGTTTTCCCCGTAATCCCTAATACTGAGACGCGATATCTTAATCGCACAGCTGCGTACACAGCAAGAGAACGCGCCTCGACTTCTGTAATGAGAGGTTTATTCCGTTAATTAAAACGGCCTCTTAATTGCGCAGCAGCGCCGCGCTCGACTTCTGCTAGGCTCGGTTCCTTCCGTTAATTAAAACGGAATTGAAACGGCCTCTTAATTGCACAGCAGCACCGCGCTCGACTTCTGCTAGGCTCCGCACCGAAGTGCACCGCGGATAGCACCAAACTCTTGCGGAGAAGCCACAACTACAGAAAAACTTTTCTGCCATATTTAGCGGCAGTCTGGCAACAACCACTCTTCCAGTCTGGCAACCACTTATGCAACGCCAAATGGAACCTTGCCCACGTGTGACTGACCGGACGCACATGCATGACACGCCAGTGCGTCGGCGAAGTGTTCATACGATGAATGGAAACAACTTTATTGTAATGTTCTTACGAAGCCTGTGATCTCCGAAGGCCAGAGCTACTGCATTGCTCTCTGTTTTGTCAAGTGCGAACACGTACGGCCGTTCTCCTTCGTTGCTACGTGAATGCTCCCGTGCTGTCACAGGCCGTGCGTGTTATTGAGCAAGGCAGACAAGCTGTTTTGTAGTTAGATGGGCTAACGCCGTCGGCACTTGCCCTTGGGCATTGTTTATCAAGTGCTGATCGCCTAGAACATTGCGGTGACACGTCAGTATTTTTAAAGAAAGCGGCCTGCCGGTTACCTCGTTAGGTGATGGTACACTGAGCGACATAAAAAAAGTTGCCCGAGACTACGTTGCAGTGCACCTTTCTGTCATCAAAACTTTGATAAACCGTGGAAATCCGCATTCCTGTGCACAAGAAACCAGTGCAGCCAGCTGCATTCGATTTTTTTGTGTTTTTTGCATGTCGCCGATTAAGAGCACTAATTCGCAAAACACTTTATCATAATAAATATAGTCAATCCTGCAAAAGTCATCGAAGATCCAATATTAAAGGGCTTGTGGACGGGACCACCACCACCAGCAGCAAGTCGGGCTAATGAGGAGGTGCAAATGTTAAAACAATACATGCGTGAACAACAAAAAAAAAAGTATCGATAACTGCAATGGGACTTGACCACCAACCTCACCAGTTCATGTGTTGCTTTAACCAACTACGCCACAGCTGCCGATCGGCTTGAGACGACAAACAAGCTGGTTTTGTATTGTTGTCACGCTAAACCTAAATAACATTTTTGTTCACTTTTTTGTATGGACGTAATTTTAACAGTTTCATCGTTATGTCTAGACGTACCGCTAGACACTCCCTACTATTCAAACAAAGCGCCTAACCAGAAAATGTTCACGTCACTTTCGTGCGGCGCAGCAGCCGTTTCTGTGTGGGAATGGCTTGTGCGCCGCGCGGTGCAGCAGTCTTCGCCTTTAATCAAACCAACGCCTCCTCCAGAAAGATGCCTGAGGAATGACTCGCGCTCCCAGCGGAGTTGGCCTGCCTTCAGTTTCAAACAAGCTCCGCGCGGTGGCGCTCGCGACCGACACTGTTATGGACAGTGTGCCGTAAATGGCAGAGAACTTAAGCTGAAAATTTACCTTTTTTTCCATTAAGATAGAATTTATCGAAGGAGAGGCATTAGGCCAACATGAAAAAAGAAAAAAGTTTTTTTTTTTTTGTCGAGCCTGGTGGCATACTTGTCACCACCCCGTTATAAAGGGGACGCTCATAGCATCCATCCATCCATCCGTTATCACGGCAACGGGCGACCAGCTAAGCGTTTTTCATCTGCGGCCCATAGGGGCGCGTCAGTCGAGAGTTGTTTGAGACCTGCAACTGTGCACCCCTGTTTTGGAGGCTGTTTTGGGGCTATTCCGCGGCGGGGCTATTCTGTGCTCCCTGTTTTGGAGGCTATGCAAAATGTTGCGTTGTTGCACCGTCCGCCACAGGTGACGCTAGCGACCGAGAACATTTTGAACTGAAGGAAAGAAAGAGTGTGGCAGTTGTTGTTTTTTCTCATGCGGCAGGCATCTTCCTAGAGGAGGCGTTGGTAAAACGTGCGCGTAAGTGCTTTTTTTTACGCACCACAAGTTCTGCGCAATGTAATGTTTTCTCAAAATATTTCAAATAAACTTTAAACCCTGTTAGCATGTCTCCTACGTTTAAAAACACATGTAACGGCGTTTCATAACGCTAATTTTAGCGACTTTGTAGATAGTTGCATAGACAACTATGACAGTGTGGCAGTAATTAATGGTTGATTGGTAATTAAGCTGATTAATTAGCTGAGATGGCGGTGTTTCAGAGCTGGGCGCTCTCTCAGCCTAGTTTTTTCTCTAGGGCACGTACTAGCTTTATGGATACGTGGGATAGGTTTGGCCAAGTTTGGCGCCGACACTGAGGGAAATCAGCGGCCATTTCAAAGATAACACGCTGCGCGTTTGCAGCATTACCGCACAGTCCTTGTTGTCGTTCTCGACCAGTGAGCGTTGACTTCGTGTGCCCGATTCGGCGAAACATCCTTCGGTTGTTGTTATTTTGTGGCCAAGTTTTACGAGAGTCAAAAGGAGTGGTGACTCGAAGACCGCGTGCTATCTGCGCTGCTCGGCTGTGCACTCTGCTTTCGATGTTTTAACAGGACTATTAACGGCATTCGGATAACTCGCCGTATGGTGCAGGACATTTCGACCTGGCTCATTCTGAACGACTACGGTTTTTTTCAAGTAGCCCCGAGTGCGGTCGCTGACGGAGCATTTGTGTCGTTTAGTGTCGTCGCCACTTGTGTGTTCTCGTCAAATTTTCTGGTGACCACGTGCTGGCGACGCACTGCTTGGTTTTCGCGACAGCATTCGTGCCTGGTTCCGTTTCGTCAAGTGACTCAAACGCAACCATCGGGTGTGCACGCGTACTGTGATTGGAGAACTTGTGGTGCCAGCGTTGGTTATGCCAATCTCACTCGATCGGGCGATTTTAGTCGCATTTTGACTCCCAGGGCGAAAGGTTAACTAAATAATGCATTATATTTTTACCATGCAATTGAAAAAGTAAGGAATGGGGTCAAGCATCAAATATAAAATGTTCATTTTGTAAAGGGTCATCGAGGTGTCAGAAACAGTAGATTAAGCTTTAGCAGTGTGGGATTTTCTTAACACGTTCGTAAATCTAAATACACAAATAAGTTTGTGTTTTCAGCTTATCAGGATGTGGCCAGCTGTGAACTCCTGACCTCGTGCAGAACAGACGAGAATCGAAGCCACCATTGCAGGTTTGAAGAGATTAGATATAAGCTATAATGATATGCTTCAGGTATTAGTGCACAAAGCATGATATATGTGTATCTCGCATGTGCTCCACATTTCTATTGCAGTTTTGTTTAGCTGAAATCTCTATACGCTGTACCTTTTCTCCCTCATAACAGATGCCGCAACCTTTCTACCGGCAAGTGCACTCAAGAGAGCATGAAAGAAGCGTAGCCAACAAATGCAGAAAGCGACCCTGCATCGTTCCATCTCAATGAAAAGTAGACTGGAATTGCAACACTGAAGTTCCTCCCTTGCCTTGTACATTTTCGCTGAGGCGCTAAAATTGCGTGTTGAACTTGTAAGCATGATGGTGGAAAAATTTTCTTTGGTATGCATGCCCCATTAAGAACATTACTGCACAAGACTGTCATACTGCATCCCTCTATGAAAATTTTGGTAGCTGCATTGTTTATGGTCCAAAAGCCTCGCTTTCGAATGTACAGGTGCCTCGAAAGTGAAATGGAGCACTCAAGCTGTGGCCAAATGAAGCGAAACTGTATTCCAAATCTTAGAAGATGTGCTGCATATATTGAGAGCGCAACAGCATATTTTGGTGAGCAATCTCGATATTCTGATGCTCACCTGATCGCGCACTTGAGCGAAGCCATGCTGCTGCCATCACTGCTTGTCAAGAAGGAAAGTGGTGGCACTTAGGGTGATGCAGAAAGTGTACACTTCTGAAGATGAAGCCAAACAATTACATAAAGCGTTGAAAGTACCCTTGACGAGCAGTGATGGTAGCAGTGTTTTATTTTAGCTGGTGATAAGTCAAGTGTCAGAGTATCTGGATGGTACAGCCAAGTATGCTGACGCACTCTTTCTATCTGCTGATTGAGCGTGCTCGTATGCAGTTTCGCCCAGCCGTGCCACAGCTCGTGTGCTCATACTTACTTTTGGAGCACCTGTATCATGATCTTGAAGGGTACTCGTATTAGTATACTTGTACAATTAAATGGCATTAGCAGGTGCAACTACATCTGAAATTATACAATGCAAATAACAGTGAAGATGAAGATAGCAGTGAAATTTTATTGGTGTGTAAAAAATCATGCAGTAATGTAACACCTTATATTGTCTGCATTCTTGACTTTTCCTCAAATGCAGATATTTTGATATGTTTCTACAGCACAGCTCACTTTATAGTTTGGAATGTGTTAGTTGAAAAACAGGAAAGGCAACATGCGATGCTATGGCACAGGGATTCAATTGTCCAAATGGTGGGATTGTCTACCTTATTTCTATGCCTGTGGACCATTCTGCTCCATGCGGTACAGCTAGTTATTAATCTGGCAGGGTATCTATATGATCATATTTTCTCATTTTATTGAAAAATGGCACTTTCATGTAGAGACAAAATGTGTCAAAGTAAATTGCACTGAGTTTGAATTAACGACTGTTTAGCTACTGTTTTTGAATAATGAGTTGTCAGTCTGAACATTCTGTCGTGTGGCTTTTGTGGTATGGCTTTTCCAGAACTACAGGCGACGGGTCAAGCGAATTTCATAGTTTCCACAGTTCGAGGTGGACTCATGCAACAGATGCTATCAAAAATGCTATATATATATATGTATATATATATATATATATATAGTGAACAGGGAACTCGTGTCAATAAGGCCTTTGTGCTCATTAAGCCACAATAGAAACTGCTCTGCGGGGCAGTTTCTATTGCTTAACTACTTCATGAACAGGAAAAAACGTAAAATAGATGTAGGGACCATTGTTTCGCCTTACGTTCAGCAGTTTTCTTTCAAGCATCATTTCTTATGATGTGATGGCTCTTTTTTGTTCCATCTTTGACGTTGTGAACTGCACCAAACTTGCTGTGGTGATGTAACCCGGTCAAAAGGAAATCATAGCCTAATAAGAGTAACAATTAAGGAAGGGTCACTACTTTTGTGCCCTAATTCTGGTTTCATGTCCATTGTATATGTGTGGCATTGTCTGAACAAGACCATTCTCTGAACGTTAGCCGATGAGAGCAGTATTTCATGCACTCTTTCTAAAAATTTACCCAGTGTTTTTTATGAGTTATCTGATAGATGAGATGTGGTATTGTATGTTCTACATCTTGCAAGACTCTGCTTGTGTTTGTGGGGGATACAAGCATTGGCACCTTCGTTCCACATTCACAGCTTTTGACTATTGTGTCAGGAATGTTTACTGAATGTTTTAGAACAGACTCTGTCAGAGGATTCCACGTGCAGAGAATCATGAGGAATTTTAAATGCACTCCTATTGTTCTTTCTCGCCGATGTATTGCCAATATAAGTTAAAGGTGTTGTGCTTTCAGTCCTACATTTCCTCATTTTTCACTATCACTACCCTCTCACCCAGTGAAGAGTAGTTGTACTTGCTAGCTTTCCTATCTCGCCCTTTAAGGGTCACAGTAATTTGCCGAAAACGGGTCATTTTAGCTTTTGCAGGTTTCGTCAGAGTGCGCCGTCGCCCGGGCCCACCACCTCGTCTGGCTTCTCAGAGGGGGAAACGCCTGTTGAAGTGTTTCGAGTGTGGCTATACCACGACACGCAGCGGCAATATGGGGAAACACCAAATAACGCACACGGGCGAGCGTCCATACAGATGCGACTACTGCAGCAAGGACTTCAATCAGAAGTGCAACTTAGTCAAGCACCTTCGCATTCACACCGGCGAGAGACCCTACAAGTGCCACCTCTGTCCCTGGGATTCCGCATATAAACCTGAGCTTACACGCCATTTGGAAGCTCACAAGATTCGGAAGTATTAGTGTGGTAGGACTTTCATGTGAGCATTGATAGAAAAGGCTGAAAAACCACGGCACGTGTGCATCTCATTCAAATTTCCTTTGTGCTATCAAGTGGTTTCCTGAAGGTTTTTATGTGCTTGTTTCATGTGTTCTTCATGTTTATTTCATGCGTGTTTTTGTTAGCTCTAGTGGCGAGATTGATAATATGATGTTATTCTGTGCAGTTGCACAAACTGGTCATTGCACTAAACGTTTCAACATTGTGTTTCAGTCCGTGAGCACCATGTACCTATAGTCAGTTACAGCTTAAAAATAAATGCAAGCTCCGTCCATAGAGATCACCGTCCCACTCAGGCAGAATTTTCATAAATGTCCCGCTAATTAAATGTCCCACTAATTGCTATCACTTATTTACGTGACGTCAAGACCATTGATGTATTTCAGGCATATGACTTGGCCTTACAGGCGCTCATTCATTTCAATAGTATTTTGTAAAGAAATTATACGTCTTGGCAAATTTCGTCAGAAATTCCGACTTCACTGCTCAGCCAAATATAACATTTCAACAAGAAACAACAAACTTTAAATTCATAATATGTGTAGTATTTGCATTGTCAGCAAAAAAGTGCTCTTGGTTTGAACGGAAATTGCCAATCATTGCTCTGTTGCACATGTGAATGACAGGTGTGCTGCAGTCTGGTGGCAGAGTGCATATTTATTGTTAGGTTGTTACCAACTATATATAAGCAAGACAATTCACTTGAAGCTTCTACAGATATTTTGATACTATTAGTGTTGATGTTGAAAACAGCGGCGCCTCCAAGGCCATCAGGGAAAGGCAGCACAGAAGTCCATGCTCCTATCGAATTAGGAAACATTGCAGCCTGTTACAAATTCGAAGCATTTCTTAGTGCACTTCTGCGACTTTGACCGCATCTATCTATCTATTTAGCCGCCTTGGACTTTTAGCTTTCCAGGCTGTTTCGATAATGGTATCTATACCAAAATCGGTATGCCATAACATGACTGTGTGACGACCATAACTGACTAGTCCTAACGTGAACATCATGACATATATGTCATGAATGTCATGATTTGCATTTCATGGGCTTGCTGCTCTTGTGGTGGTTTACTTCACATGACATATTGCAAAATTGGTATGGTATGACATGACCACATGGCAAACATACATGACAGTCTCTAATGTGGAAATCATGACATGCAATGTAAATCATGACGACCCGCCATGCTCGTGTCTGTTTTGTTAGCTTCACATAAACGAAACTCGGCGTTACTAAACGTGGATGGATGATGTTTTAAGACTGGGACAAACATGATAATCGTGACGTGTGTCGTGTAAAACATGACTACATGATACGCCCATATCGTGCTTGCGGCCGTTTCGCAAGCTTCCCGTATACCGAATTTGGTAAATAGATGACGGACAGAATTGCCAGGAGCAAACATGATAGTGATGACACGGAAGTGATGTATGGCATGATTCACGCCCGGCTCGTAATGTTGTGATCATTTTAAAGTGACATATCAACCTTTCTCATTCGTGCTTCACATATCAACGATTACCACTGTGTGTGGGATCTGCCAATTTTTTTTCTTTTCTTTCTCTCTTATTGCAGGACTTATTTCTCTCGTCATTGTTGCACCTCTTCTTAATTTTTGTGCTGGAAGAAAAGTATGTGTGTGGTCATCTTGTAGGCAAGTAGTGCATAAACGTTATAAGCCCACTGTGAACGCAAAGTAAGTAAGTAAAATATCAATAGGAGGCGAGCTACTACTGCCCTGATTGCTCCGTTGTGAAAATTACTACCGCCACCTTCCTGCTTGCTTGTTGACATTTTGTGATACAGTGCCCAGTTCTGAGCTTCTGGTAATTTAGCAAGCGTAGACGTTGATTTTCGTTTTGTTAGCTTGCTGGACATGCACTTCATGAACTGTGCAGATTCTTGTAGTTCTTTGTTAACATTTTTTCATGCTTATGCCATTTTAGGATTGGTCCATTCACACGCTGAGACTGAAACTACTCACAGCAAATGAAAATGCCTTTTTGTATTGTTTAAAGCCACAACAAACTTGGCCGGAAAACACGCAGAGATAGAAAGCAAGGCTGGCTTACTCGGTTGCGTCCCACTAAATCATTGAATCAGTCACACATCCTCAGTGTCCTTTTTTCATTTTCTCTAAAAAGACTTGGCTATAGTCATAAAGCATAATGTGTGGCACATTGCGCAAAATGCTGAATGAAATACCAGGGGCAACGGCATGCTGTGCTTACGTGAGATAAAGCAGCCCACGTGATGTTGCTTCCTTGTATTGCGTTGTGTGTGAATCAATCAGCTTCATGCTGTACTGCAATTTGTTCATATTTCTTCGTTTCAATTGGTCAGATGTTTTTGTTATTGTGTGATGAATGAATTGTTGTGAGTTTTGTTAGATTTCTCTGCAGCACCTAAACGACTTCACATGGTGCACTGCCGTGCCGTTTGTTTCACAACGTCCATGGGCCGGCTCGCACCTTTACACATCCCGATTAATGACTGCGCTGGCTCGGTGCAAAGTGCTGGCTGTGCAGCAACAACTCAGTTGACAGTGCAGAATACATTCATAGGGACTGCTGTAACCTTGCTTGCACGTGCTTTCTGTGTTTACGCAGTGTAGTACATGTTCAATCTTCGCTCTGTAATTTCATTTTGGAACCCGTCGCTCTTATATGGTCGAATGAAAAAGAAATGTATACATACAGAGACAAAACCAGATGAGGCATACCGTATTAGAATCGAGCTCACAAGTTTTAGCAAATCTGTGATAACAGGTTCTAATTTGTTCTCACTCACGTGTGCCCCATACCTGCTTTTAGTCTGTATGAAGAGCTGGCCACCCTGATGCCACTATTCGGACACAGCTGGTTTTGCTCACACAACTGTTCCGGCCGCATTTGGTCGCTCGGGATCTGCATTTGGCTCAATCAGGAGTTTGTAAACCAATGAAATGGGGAAAAATCGGTCACTAATGTGAATTGCTCATTTAGAGTGCTGGTGTACCTACAGTTCTTTATTTTACCACTTTGCCTGCTGTCACACCTCCCGTTTATGATACTTTCCAAGATGTGGGCAGCTAATAGCATACAGCATAGTGATATGTCAATAGTGAAACATTGTTGCTTCAAAATGTTTATGAGAGGATGTGCAACTTTTAGTGAGGCTTGTGGTTTCTTGTTGATTCTGTAGACATGGCAGTATCTGAACGAACTGTATTATCCTCGCACTACTGTATAACACGCAGACGTTTATTATTCTGCTTCCAAAGAATGGCACAGAGTTTCTCAAAAGGGGATTAGCTCCTAAAGCAAAGTGATATTGTTCTTTGTGTACCTTTAAACTAGATGCGTGCGTGTTGTGCCTGTGTCGAATCAAAGCTGCTGCATCTTTGAGAATCTTGAGCATAAAATCAACGAAGGAGGCAGGCTTCACAAACAATAGCCTCCATGTAAACATATGCAGCAGGTGTCTAAAACACGTGGACCATTCTCTACCGCCTGCTGCCCTCACATGACTCTATACATATCTTATATTCTTCTAAAGAAGATAGTCTTTCTTATGCTTTGGTCTGTCTGCGTCTGTCTTTCTGTTTTTGTCTGTCCCTCGATTAAGCCACCAGAGTGAAAGTTTATAACCCCTTGCTGAGTGACCACCCATCTCGATCTTCTGGTCGCATTCATACTAGTGAGCATTGTCAATCAAAAAGCAAATATAATGTGTATTTAGGTGCACCATCAACATGAGATTATTATGTAGTGTGTTGCTCTACTTTTAAAATTCATATAAACTTGTTCATATCACAATGATCAGCAATGTAGTCAATCTGGGAGACAGATACCACTGGTGGTTGCTGTTATTCTTTGCTTTCACCTAACACTTGTCTAACCATTTGTGAGCAGCTGCTTTATGCTCGCTGTCATGACTCCGGTGATAGTGATGGTGGTCGGGGCCCTTATTATATTACAGTGAAGGTGTATTCAAATCGTAACAAGAGTTGCATAAATGAAAGAACAAGTGCTTTTTATGCTTAGCTAAAATGACACGGTGCTGCCACCTACCAGCTGCTCGGCGTTCTAGAACACTTTCGTTTCATGGCATTACTGCCAGATAGTGTCCATATGTCACGTGGCGTTTTCATAAAAAAAAAAAAACTATAGTCTTCCGGCATTCTTTGCAGTGAATAATGGGCCTTTTTTTTTTTCGTAAAGAGTGTCTTAATGACGTATGTTTGCATGGCTGGTTTCATCCTTACTTTTTTTTTTTTTTCGTGTAAGGCACCCTATGTGGCCACCAAGTTTTGAAACATAACAATGAAACAAGATCACTGCGTTTTAAAATTCACATCCTAATGTTATTTATTCTTTAGATGAGTATTGTGTTTGAATTCTGATTGCAAGTCTTTCTATGAAATGACCCCTACATAAGACACTGGAAAGACCGTTTTAAATGAAATTAGCTGCCATTGTGTACCACCCACAACAATCCTCCCTCCCCCACTTCTCTTTAATATGACCTTGTGGGACTAAACTTCAAGACAGCAGCCTGCTAGCTCAGGTTAGTTCAACACACCTGATCTACAGCTTCTGAACAACATAGTCTTTTGAAAGCACTAATTAATATTCGCTTTTTTTTTATATATCTACAATTAGTAGTGAAGGATGTTGGCATGTATACTGACGTGATATAAGAATGTTTAAAATTATATTTCTGTTTTATCTGGGTGCAGGTACAGGTTTGAAAAACTATAATGAATTTATTCATGTTGAATTTAGTGTGCTTGTAAAGACAAAGCTAGGTTTTTCAGTATTCGTATGCCGTACGGTGTTGCTGCTCACAAAAACTCGAGTTGTCGAACACCACAGTCGTGGTAAAATAGTGGGACATCCATCTTTATCGTGAGAGGTACTGGGTTTGATTCCATGTGCCACTGCGCACCCACTATTCTTCCAATAGACATAGTTGCCCTGATATCTGGCACTCATTAACGTGCATTCTTGTAGTCTTGGACCTCTAGTTGGTCAATGCACAGGTGAAACGGGCTACTGAGCTGATTTTGACATTAGCAAGGACAGGCAGGGTACTTGGACAGTCTTGGGCAAGGCACAAAGTCTCTCGATGTTTCAAATGAAGTCTAGTTATTGACTGTGTGTGTATATAGTGACCTACTGATATCCATGTGTTTTTGTATATGCCAAAGTTGTATTGAGCAAAATCTGTTGTGAAATACTGTTTCACTGATGTGTAGGGTTGTACTGCACTTGAAAACTAACTGCTTTTTGTTTTTCTTTTTTTGAAATGCCAATGGTAGTGTGGCTTGTTAATAGAATTTTCAAATGCCATACAGCAAAAATTTCTTTGCTCCCCATGTGTTTGGGCCTCTGGTATGAAAATGCTGCAGCTTTGTGCCGTGGGTAATGTTCTGCTTTTTCCAGTTTATCACCTCTGTCATTTTGGCATTCACCAGAAAGTTGCTTTGGCATCAGTGCATATTTCCAGATGTGATTATCAATTCCGGGATAAATGAACCCCAGTCCGGGAGACTGGGGTTCATTTAGCCGTCGCTATTTAAGCAGGAACACCGGCCACGACCTTCGTAAAACACACATAGTTGTGGAAAGAACACGCACAAACTATGGAATGCAAACAATAGACTTCCAAATTATGAAGTTATGTAATGAGCATCCTGCAATAATTGAACTAGCACGATCGTGCACCAACTCAAAAAAGTTCAAAATGAATATTCGGTCCCTCTTTAACACTTAGGATAAATGCACTCTCAGCACGGTAGGGTGAGCTACAGTCTCTCATACAATTTGTATGTATATATTTTTGTGTGTGTGTGTGTGTGTGTGTATATATATATATATATATGTGTGTGTGTGTGTGTGTGTGTGTGTGTGTGTGTTTGTGTGCTCAGCAATGAATACTATTGTTATAATGGTTATTTCTATTGCTCTTTTTATTTGTATGTATATATTTTTGTGTATGTCTATATGTTATGTGTGCTCAGCAATGATTTCTATTATTACAATAGTGATTTCTTTTGTTCCTTTTTTATTTGTATGTATATATTTTATGTATGTATATATGTTTATGTGTGCGCATTGCAATAATTTATATTGTTTCTATTGCTACTGTTACGCCCAGCGCGAGCAGGACCATGTCAGGGGGCTAACCACCTCCTTTTGTCCTGACCGAGGGCAATGCTTTTTGTACTGTCCGAAAAATGAATAAATAAAAAGTAGTGTAAGCAACGTTATAGCAAGTCAGTGTTCTTGTCACTGTTTATTTTTTGCATAGTTGTGTCAAGAATATATACAGTGGTTAATTAACAAGCTGTGCTTATCAATAACTACCATTTACATACTCTGCAACTAGTGCTTTTTCATGTTGCACAACAGCTTAACAAACCTGACATAGAAACAACCTCACAATTTCTTTATTGCATGAAGGGTAATACATTGTTACATAGAGTGGAAATATTTGAACAAAATAAGCTGGCCAGATTTTCTTGGTTCTGCCGCACACTTCGACTGGTGGGTTGAATGAACTGAAATTATGAAATGTCTTTTTTTTTCGTTTCTTTGAAGGCAGATGCGCTTAAGTACGTTCGTTAGGCACAGTTCTTGTACGAAAAAAAATGCTGCATGAGAAACTGTAAGGAACAGTGCATTTCATAAATGTTTTGTGTTTATGAAATCTAAGGTGTATCTAACCAATTGACAATAACTTCAGTTGGTGACCTGTCAAACTTATGTGGGCAATACATATTAGCAAACATAACATTGTGCCCGCAGTGCATTGGCACCTCAATCTTGTGTAAGCTACTAAGCTACACTAGCCCACACGTATGTTTAGCCTGATATTTGTAATAAAAAAACGGAAAGGTTGTTGTCTACACAGATCAACCTAAGCATGAGTTTAGACTCATTATACCTAGTAGTCGTACCTTGTTTGCTGTAACCGATAATTCATCATATTAGTGCTCAGTAACGAGGTTAAACTGTACAAAGTTAAGAATGCAACCAGTAAAGGACCCAGCCATAGCTGGCTAGATAGAGAGAGAGAGAGACAGTCAAGTGCCTTCAACTGGGAAAGAAATTTAAAACAGTAATTGCTGACTGTTGCGGCTCGGGGCCGAAGTGCAAGCTCCTCCCAAGTGGTGGCAGGGGTTTGGGTCTCTGGTGTATGACTTGTACCAATCGCCAGTATGAAGGAGTCGGGATTCTTTTCCGAGCGAAAGCTTTAAGCATTTAAACAAGGATGAAGATATTTCCCAGCAAATAAAAAGATATTTTTAGCGAAGAGAAACGTTAGTTTCAAAATTTAAACAAAGATAAACATACTTCTCATCAAATAAAAAGATATTTCCAGCAAAGAGAAATGTTAAGTTTCAAAACCCGGGTAAACTAGGTATACATTTCATAATACCAGTGATGCTTGCATGTAAGTTAAAATATGTAGAGACAATGCTCAATAACAAATGGATGATCTAACAGCAAGAGCTAAACCAATAATTGGAGTTCGCAGTCCACTAAGTTCAAGTGAATGACTCGTAACCAGGCGCAGCAAAGTCCCGCCTTTAACGCCGGCCCCATTCATAGGTGACCCATAAAGCTGGCAAGACGGGTGGGTGGCGGCTTCACGAAGGTGAGGAGGGTGTGGGTTTCCGGATGTGTTGCTCGCTGCGCTGTGTCCCGAGAGCTGCCTAGCGTGGATCTCTTTTCCGGTGCTGAGCATATTGTCGAAGCATGGGATCCAAGCACTTTTTACAAGGTTGTCTGAGCGTCGGCCTCAACTTCCACTGGTGTAGTTTCGATGCTTTCTTGAAATGGTCACATACACACTGGTTGCTTCTGTGGTTCACACTTCACTTTAAGTCACCTTCACGGGCGAGGAGTCAACTCACACACAAAGCACCACCCACGTGACACATGGCCGAACATGTAGCCCGTATACAACGTTCTTTAGTTCAGACTCTGCTGTCGGTCACCTTCACAGCGAGCAATTCAACACTATACATAACAAAAGCACATGATCTGACATGTAGCTCGCATACAACATCTTGTGGTTAAAGATTTTGCAGGCAATCGTATTTCCGAGCGAATCGCTTTGAAGTTACACAAGACAAGAGCCACTAGTTACTACACGGTCTGTCCATGTTAGAACATAGAGGTATCATATTCCTGTGGCCCTTGCTAACAGACTAAGGGATGCACGTGTGATTACGGCGCACCATTCTTCCAGACGAATTATATCACACTCGCCCCTTGATGCCATTGGAAAAGTCCCTTTTGACGGCATACCTTAGGACATAATGTGCAAGAAATGTTAATACTTGGTGACTTTTGTGAGACTGACCAATGATATATGCGACCAAAGATTGGTGGGCCTTGCTAAAGCCAGGTGAGATGACAGCCTCGCTTTGTGGCACTGCGCAACACCATAGAGTTTTCCATGGCCGAATTAAAGAGCTGTGCAGCTGTTCCTGTGACTCTCTAGACTAGTCGCATGATGCATCTTGTTGCGTTATGCTCATATGTGAATCCTTATGTATTCATAACTGAAATGGAAAAAAAAAATATATGTATATTAGAGCAGCTATGCAGTAGTGGTGCTAAGACTGGAAACAGTAGAGCTAGTGGCAAGCTTCCCCACTCAGTATTTCCTTTTGATTTAGGCGCAAATATACTTTTTCCTTTTCCCTCTCACCGCAGGCATCATCCACTGAGCACAGGGATAAGACATGCTTGGGCTAGTTGGTGATCGGGAATCAACATATCTGCACAGCACAAGGCTATGAGTAGTTACGGCCTAACTACGAAAGAAGAGACATGGACAGAAAAGAGCGCTGACTTCAACTGAAAATTTATTAGCGCAAACACTGAAAATATATACTCGTGATAGAAACCAGCACATCACAGCACAATCTCGCAACCTATTACATCACAGCCAGGCAATCATTATCTTATTATGTGGGTACCACACCACAGCGCAACCTCACAATCTATTGCGTCAAAGCCAGATACTCGATTTTTTTTATTGAGTGAAACTGAAGGCATGCTGATACATAGATCACCCAGCATTAGCATTTGATTTGCCTCAATAATCTCTCGTGTTAGCTGCTGATGGTGTTTTGCGACAACGATGCACTTTTCAAATTCCGGTTTGCACCCACAATCTCTGCATTGAATACCTAGATGGTCTTGAGCAGCTGAGTGTACATGGTAATGATGCTCTTTTAAACGCTCATTCAGGCACCTGCCCACTTGTCCAACATACATCCCGCCGCATGACAACGGGATCAAGTAAACGACAACAATCGCACATGCTACGAATAGCCTCCTATGTTTGTGCAGTAGCTATTTTGTGCGGACTGCACATTCGCACGCTTACAGAGTACTGAAAGCTTTGCTGGGCAGAGAAAACAACCTTCACATCAACCTTATCACCTATCTTTTTCAAATTGTGAGAAATCTTATGTAGATAGAGAACCGCAGCCACGTGCTTTGAGCTACTAGCCATGCAGTTCACTGGTGCTTCACGTCCCTGTTTAATGATCCTAAGCAACTTTTCTGCCACCGAAACCAGCACATGATTGGGGAAACCAGTGCTTATAAGACGGAAAGCTTGCTCAACGAAGCTACTGATTAATGAGTGGCCACAAGACTTGCAGAGAGCATTTCTGAAACAATAATTATCAATTCCTCTCTTTACGAGCTTCGAATGAGCCGACAAGTGCGGTATAAGTGGTTTGCTTCCTCTAGGCTCGTATTTTTAGCAAAGTTATTCACTTGAGATGTTTAATCTCAAATCTAAAAACCTTAACGAAGCCTCCTGCGGCAGCTTATGCATGACTATTACAGGTGCCATACACTCATCAAAAAGACAATACTTTCAGTGTTTGCGCTAATAAAATTTCAGTTGAAGTCAGTGCTCTTTTCTGCCCTTGTCTCTTGCTTCGTATTTACACCGTAACTACTCATAGTCTTGCGCTGTGCAAATATTCTGACCACAGGGAGCTGTGTCACTCGCATATTGGCCCGTCCCAAGTTTGCTAACGTTGGCCATTAGGCGCACACAAAAATAGAAGAGACGCGTGCTCGCGTCCCTAGCTTGTGTATGCAGGTAGGGAGACACGCATCACGTCCCATTCTGATCGCGACCATCTCATTATTTTTTGTTCTTTTTTTAAATTTCTCGCTAAGCTAGCTTTTGGGTGCTGCAGTCAGACTGGAAAACTTGACTGCATGGTGCATATATAACCCTATTTTCCCTCTCTACGGCCATGCAATTATTTTCCCTACCCACTCTCTTTCCTCACCCTCAGCTTTCTCAACCTCTTCCCACTACCCTCTATCCTACCCGCCCATGCAGTTTTCCCCACATGCGATAATTTTCTCTCTCTTCTCATCACCTTCACATATATCAGACCGCTTCACCCTAACCACTCATCCATCCCCTCCGCTATCTTTTCTCCCCACTTCTTTTCTTTGCACCCCCTTTTTAAGCTTCCCCTCCCCCTTTCTATCATTTTCACCCTCACTCGACTTTCTGCATGCTTTGTGCCATGAATGAGGGTATGCTACGCTTCCACTTCTCTCTGCATGGATTAGATGCGCCGAATTGTGGGCGGTCGCCGGTCACTCAAGTACTTTTTTTCTTTTTTCTTTACTGCAATAAATTAAACATCAGAAGCTCTTTGTGCATGTGCGTGTGAGGGGAGGGGTGAGTTCAGAAGTTTATTGTTGTAAGGTTGTGTGTTCAAATATTCCCCATTTCCTGATGAGCCTGTTGAGGGCAAAATCTATCGAAGCTTCATCGTTATCAACAGCAGCAAAGATGAAGACCCACGGAGGAAGGAAAAAGGTTCCTTCCTCCGTGTGAAGACCCTTCCTCCGTGGATAAAAAAAGACGATAGTTATTGTGCGAGATTAGAACGACTACAAAGAGACTATCGTCATATGTCATACCAACTAGCCCAAGCTGCCACATATCTATAGTAACGTCACAGAATACCTACCACGTTGAGTTTCGCATCATTCCTCCCCCCCCCCTCTCTCTTCTCGCAGGCATGGAGGGAAACGAGCAGTCGTTCGAAAGATAGCGCTGCTCGTTTAAAGCATTACCATGTGGTCCTTGAGGTTGTTTATTGCCTGCAAGTGTTGATTTCGTGTGCATACAGTCAACGAGACAGCCTTCGATTGGTTTTGCCATCTGGCCAAGCTTTACGACGGTTCAAAGGAGTGGTGAAGACTGCGTGCAAACTACGCTACGCGTTCGCGTGCTCTGCTCTCTTTCGAGGATAGTTATAGTGCGAGAACAAAACGACGACACTGAGACACGAAAGACTCCTTCTTGTCCCTGTGTCGTCGTTTTGTTCTCGCGCTATAACTATCGTTATGCCATACCAACTAGACCAAGCTGCCACACTTCTCTTTCGAGGTTTCAAGAAGACAACGAAAACAACACCCCGGATGGTTGATGGCATGTTGAGTGAGCTTGTACTGACTGGCCACAGCTTCGAAGTTGTCCTGTGTATTGTGTTCTGATAGAGTGTTTGTGTTTTGTGCGGTCGTTGTCCCTTGCTTGCTAATTCCCGTTTAGTGCACGCTTAGGTGCGCTGCGTATGCCTTTCTCGTGGCTGCTGTGTTTCACAAACTTATATGTGGTCCCGTTTAGTGAAGTAACTCAAACTCTCTCGTTGGGCGTGTGTTTGCCGGTGTCAGAAGAGCGGCTGGCGTCGCGATTAGGCTACCAGAGCGTGATTTGGATTAAGTGGCGATCATTTGTGATTGCGGTGATTTATGCTGATAAAATAGGGACCAGGAGCGGGGCCAAGATATCTTTAAAAATGGGGTAGGAAGGAGGGGGTTTGTCGAAAGGGCCACGTGCTTGAGAACTTGCATGCGCCGTGTTTTGACAGCGTCCGCACGCGAGGGGGCAAAAAGTATTGGGGGGGGGGGGGGGGCAGAAGAAAGATTTAAAGAGCTGAAGACCCCCCCCCCCCTCCCCCACCGTGTCCCCTTCGGCATCGCACGTAGATTGGCCCGAAAAAAAAATTTTATCAGAGGGAGCTGCCCATTACTTTGTATGCTTGCACTGAGCGGCTTCTCGAAGACTAAAGTCTGTAACTTAAATACGCAGGGTATGAAAAGAATGCAGTGACACTGTATTACCCTTCCCATCTTCTCGCTTGTGTTGGTGTGAATATCCGAGATATTCTTAATGCAAAAAATCCAGCAATCAGCATCTTCTGCCATATAGAGCAGTATTTGCCTTGTATGGTGCTTCAGATTGTGCAGCACATTACATCAGTTTGGTATACACACACCACAGAGATGCAAGTGGAATTGCCAATTTAGGAATTGCTTCTCTGCCTCTAAAGGTTCTTGCAAAATCTGAATGCCCATATTGTTCTTGCATTTTTTAATGCTTTTGGGAAGATAACGCTAGTAGTATTTCCATGATGTTAATTTTCTCAGCTTGCGAAAGCTTATGAACTTTCACAACCTTCTAATATGAGAGTTCATGGGTTTGACACTTATACATTAAAAATATAAGGACTTCTAATATCAGAGTCCATGGGTATAGCCATGGACTCTCATATTAGAAGTCCTCATATCTTTGATGTATAAGTGTCAATAAAGATTAAAGGTATTGACCAAAATGTTTTGGATTGTTCTGCTCTACTTACTTTGCGATAAGGTTGCAGAACTGAGGACGAAGAAGTAAGACAGGACCTCAATTCACTGCTAAATTTTCGGTAAAAGATATCACAGTGTAAAGCTGGAAATTTCATCTAGACTGTGCTCATCTAGTTTTGGCTGCTGCATTTTATTTAGGCTGCAAAGTAATCCTGTTTGATCATTCTTGACTTACATTTATTTCTTGTCAGGTGTTTGGGTACCTGTGATTTGCGTGTCTGTAAAGAACGAAGACGCTTTTTACAAAGCAACTATCCGTATTACTTCAGGCATTTAAGGAGAACAAACTGCATGCGACGTGCTCTTATTTTATAGATGCATTGCATATAACAGTATGACTAATTGCGAACTTTGTGATTGTTTTAGAAAAGGCCATAGCACATTACTGGTGTTTAGTGTGACTAATCTGTCACTAGTGTATCGAAGGCAGTAGATAAGGTTTCATAATGCGGGATTTACGTAACATGTACATAAATCTAAATACCCAAGCACACCCATCAGGAAATGATGAGCTGTGGACTCAACACCTCGTGCTGAGCAGCAGAAAACCATAGCGGGCATTACAGATTTGGAGAAATGATTAGATGCAAGCTTTAATGATATGCTTGGCATGTTAGTGCGTAAGGCAGGTTTCATCTTTCTCAGGCATGTTCATATTTCCATTCTAGTTTTATTTACATGAAATCTTTATGCCATGCCCTCTCTCGTTCATTACAGATGCCTTAGTCATTCTGCTGGCCAGTGCATGGAAGAAGGCATCAAAGGAGCAGAGCCAACAGATGCATAGATCTTGATATTTTGATGAACAAGCCCACTGACGTTGCAACACTGCTGTGCCTCGTGCAGCCTCGTAGTATATTTTTGCCGAGATGCTGAAATTGCATGTTGTACTGGTTTTTGAAATGCAGGCATCGTGTTAGGGAAGAATGTGTTTGTAAATATAGATTCCTCATCGAACATCAACCCAGAAAATTGCTGCATTTAAGCCCTCTACAAGCCTCTTGGTCAGTGATGTTCCGTGCAGGGAATTTTCTCTTTTTTGGGGAATTTTCGTCTGTCATTTTGAGCCTAAGGGAAAAAGGGAATCTTCATAATATTGCAGGGAATTTTAGTAATGGTTAAATTCTCCTATGACGACCTATAATTAGCGTTCTCAGTGCGTCTTCATCTGCTGTAATCGGTTCTGGCGCATGCATCGTGTAAGCATAGCGTTTGAGATTTGTTTCTTACACTACGCGGAGCGATTTCTACTTTACTAGTGGTGTTAGACTTGACGCCCACAATGATTTATATGTCCGGTTTAACGTCCTAAAACCACCATATAATTATGAGAGACGCTGTAGTCGAAGGCTGCGAAAATTTTGACCACCTGGGCTTCCTTAACGTGCACCCAAATCTGAGCATTTGGGTTTACAGCATTTTCGCCTCCATCAAAAATGCAGCTGCCGCAGCCGGGATTCGATTCCGCAACCTGCAAGTCAGAAGCCGAGTACCCTAGCCACTAGTCCACTGCGGCAGGGCATTGAAGCCCACAATGTGCAGTCTACTAACTGTATATGATTGAACGAAGTTATGCTTTTGTTGTGCGGTAGTGGAGGGGCTGGTCATGATTTCAAAAGTTGCCAATACGTGAGACGCGTGTAAATATAGTATGTGTGTGGGTCGAAGGGGGCGCAAATTAGTATTGTTGCGCAGGATAATATGCTGGGAATTTCGTCAACATTTGCTGGGAAAAATCTCCGAAGTACAGAATTCTTCGGCGTAGTACGGAACATCACTGCTTTTGGTAGCTGCATGGGACATGGCCCAGGTATCGAAAAAAAGAGCTGACGGCAAACTAGTACAGCCCAACCGGAATACCAGGCTCAACTACGTTTGCAATTTACGAAATACTGATGGCTGCAAAATTTGGCGGCGAGTGAACTGTGGCACAGTTTTGTAATGTTTTATGTTTTATTAAGCCCTAGCTTTTTCACCAAATGCAGACATTTAGATTTGTTGCGATGACATGGTTTACTTTACAGTTTGGAATGTATTGGATGAAAAATAAGAGCGACAACATGTAATGTGATAGCACGGGGATGCAGTTAGGCAAGTACTGGGTTGTACACGATCAGCTTCTGCATATTTGACCGTTGCGTACTGTGCTGTATAGATAGTATTATCCTTGCAGGGCATCTAATATGATTACTGTTTCTTACTTTTTTGGCAAATGGCACTGTTTTATTCAGAGAGCAAACATGTCGGAGCACAGCATGTTATATTTGAACTAGCAGTTGTTTAGCCACTGTTTCTAATAGGAAGTTGCCAGTTTGAACGTTGTCCAGCATGACTTATATAATTTTTTTGTTATTTTCAGTGTGGTTACCTAAATATCTCTGAACATCTGGCCACAGTGAAGTGGACTTGTGCAACAGACCATTACTGAGAAGAAGGCTGAATTGATGAGCAAAATCCTTGTGCACTTGGCCAACTTTTTATTTTCTACCACATCATGAACAGGCAGAATTATAAAATTAATGCTTGGGTTTTTATTTTATTGTGCCTTCAGTTTTTGTTCACTGCCGTGTTGTTTTTTGTGACTTTTTTTATGTTTGTGAGGTTCTGGACTAGAGCGAGCTCTGTTTGATCTAACACTGTTGTGTTTGTGCTTAAAGGGGTGGTGCCATCAAATTTCGATGCTAAAACATGCCTCTTGTGGGTTTCCTTTGTATGCTAGGACACTAGCATACACGAATAGTCAGACACAGCGAACGTTTAGAATATATTTAAATTCACTTCCAAAGTGTACCTTAATGCTCGTTTTTCCGATCGCCAGGGCGTCCAGAACTGTCGTAGGTCTGTAGGAAGGGAAAGGAAAGTTGCAGTTACGTCACACCAGATCTGTAGTGAGTGTAAGCGGGAGCAGGGTTCCCCTTCAGAGGAGACAAATTTTTGTTGTATCCCCTCCCTATTATGTCAATGTATGGGGCCCCCAAGTCGCAGCACCCCCTCTCTCTTAAGTCATTGCGTGTGGCTGCCTTTGCATCCCCCCTTACCACCCTCCTGTGTGCATGCCTATTGTAGTGATGTGAGGGACCTCTGAAGACATCCATTACGTACATACCGTCAAAGCATTGAGGCTCCTGCACGTTTGTTTTGCAGGTACTTGCGTGGCACATCTGCACGAGAGGAGAGGATAATGCGTAGCGAAGTCCTCTATCACGTTACATGCCACTGAGATTGTTTGTGCACTTTCCACTAATACGATTTATTTTCTGCTAATATGACTTGTGACTTTGTTAACGTGTATATATATATATGTGTGTGCCTTTCGAATGAATTCAGTTGATAGTTTGCGCTTGTCCGTCTCTCGTGTTTATTTCATGCCAAAAGCTACTGTAAGCAGACGATAATCATCGTGACGTGCGTCACATTCTTGTGTGGTCACGTGACCAAGCCACCTACACTGCCATGTGACATCTCAATGGAGTGCCCAAAAACCAAGACCGAAAATTATTTACATAAAAAAAGCAATATTGTTTTATTTAGTGAGAACAAATTAATCTTGGTGTGTGTATCATGCTTCTTAGAGCTACAAGAAACGCCTGCAGCAAAGAATGCGCATGCCACAAGTATGGTGGCACCACCCCTCTAAGGAAAAGCTGGCAACTTTTGTTCACAATATTTTCTTCTATGACAATATGTAAATGTGCAGTAATATCTGAAAAAAAAAAAAATAGCATGCTCTCCATGCTAGCTAATAAGTGTCAGATTTCATTTACTACTGAAAAATTCCCGTGAGTCTTTTGTGAGCAATCTGGCAGGCAGGATGAAGAGATATTGCACACTCTAAGTCTCCCGACTGGCACATGTGTGCTAATGTTTTTGGGGCTTACCCGTGCCTTTGCCTTGTGGTATCATTTCAAGAATGTCAACCATACTAAATGTTTTAGAACTCACCCCACAAGGGGACCCCATGTGAGGCATTTATAAAGAGTTTTAAATGCACCCCTACGGTTTTTTCTCACCCGTACATTGCCATCATAGGTTCTATGTGTGCTTTTAGTTCCAGGTGTTTCATGTTGAGTTCTTGTCACCCTTTTTTATGTTGGTGCACTAGATATTGGTGCACTTTTTTCACTGTGGCTACACTCTCACACTGGTGGGCAATTTTTGTACTTCTCAGCCTACCTATCTTGCCCTGCAAGATTGACTCTGTCCTTTTGCTGAAAATGCATCGTCCTGAATTTTGCAGGCCTGGTGCGCCGTCGCCCTGGCCGGCCACGTCTCCTGGGCCCTAAGACAGCGAATGACACGTTCAAATGTCCCGAGTGTGACTACACTACAAGTTACCCCTCTCATATTTCAACACACCAAATAACACACACGGGAGAGCGTCCGTACAAATGCAACTACTGCGTCAAGGACTTCAATCAGAAATGCAACTTGGTCAAGCACCTTCGCATCCACACCGGCGAGAGACCTTACAAGTGCCACCTCTGTTCCTGGAATTCCCCATGGATGTCCGGCCTCTCACGCCACTTGAAAACTCACGAGAGCACACAACATGTGCCGGAGAGGGCCTGTATGTGAGCAAAAAAGCTGATGAGTCTTCAAGTGTTTTGCTTAGTTTAAGACTACTGTTTCCATGCCCCAGGGAAATTTGCAACGATGTTGCTGAAATGGCATAAAGAGCACACATAACTCCAAGACGTGGAGGCAGTTATGTTATGATGAATGTTGAACACTTGCTCATGTAGGTGTGCATTGGACTGTGTCTGTGGTGTGGGCAAGTCATTATTGCTACTCATTGATGTGTTGATGTATACAACAAGGTTGTAATGCATCAAGTAATTTGTGAAGTACTTGTTTGTCAAGGTTTAGGAGTGAGTCATTACTGTGGTTTGAGAATAAGCCACTTCATTGTAGAGCACGGTAGAAGATGGAATCGACGTTTTGGGCATCATAAAATTTATGATTCAATGCAAGAGCTTCTGAAATCGCTCAGAACATATCTTGAGTTGTTTTGTGTAGAATACAAAGGAACTGTGTACATCCAAAAAGATGGAGTAATGATCGTGTAGTGTATTGGCCCCAGTCCTGTGCAAACCTGTTAATGGGAAAAGGTAATGCTGTGTGGAGAAGTCAGTGATACTTATTTTATTATGACACTTTGATCCCTCTTTGTGTTCTTGCTGATCTTTCACATGTGTACTTTCTCATTTGTCGTGACAGTTTCACTCCATTTTTCTTCTTAGAGAGAAGAGCACATTCCCTAATAGCACATCGCCAAAGCGATCATAATGTCAAGTACCGAAGCAGCGTGAGTATAGGAAATTGCCCCTACGAGTGCAACCTTGCTCTGGATGTTTCAGTCTTATTACGGGGCCTTCGCAGCAAATTTAATGCTGTTGACACGAGTGTCGGCTGCAAATGTAACACTAGCCCCTCCCCCCCCCCCGGCCCGAAGCCACAGCAGAATGTGCCCCGCACCCAAGCTGCACCAACACTTTCTCCTACCCCAGCAGTGATATGCAGCAGTGGTTTGCTATCCCCCAAGGCAAAATTCTGGCGACGGCCGTGGCTGTAGACATAGTTCTTCGTTGTGTTTTCATTAATTGGCTCTTTCCGTTCACTATTTTCTGTAATAGCTTAACTTTGGGAACCCACTCTGCATGCTCGCTTCATTTTATTAGTCATCAGAAATCAACTTGAGGAACTATACAAACATTTAGCTGTGAGTCAGCGGTTTTCATTACTCTTCTTTACTGTGGCAATGTCTTATTAAGGTGGTCTACTTATCACCTGTTACAACCTATTCTTGGTAGCTGAAAATACCATTTTTGGTTCTGAAATGTGAATCAATGTGCTTCACGTTTTACTGCAAGTTGTCCACTTTACACTGAATCCGAAGGGCGATCACATTCTTTTGTTATTGCTGGATGAATTCACTCTAACATGTTCTCTTTAATTCCTCGAACTTGAACCACTTCACAAAGTGAGCTCCAGTATTAGCAAATAGATCTTGTATAGAAAAACATGCTGCGGTATTCTGTTACCTTAAAGGTCACAAACAAAAGAAGGGTACTTATGTTGATGCATGTGCAGCCTAAAGTTATTCATAAGGGAAGTACCAGCTGTGAGATCTCCCACATTGCGCGAAATGGTCGCGGGCGCACCTCAGATCCCCTCAAGTTAACACTGCCTACATTTACATAGTGTATTTGACTACCCTAAAAGTCAAAGAGCAGGCACATATTAAGTAGGAAATGAGCGCCTCATGCCATACCTGCAGCTTAATGCCTTGGGTTGTTGTGTCGACTTTCGTTTGCTGGCATGAAAGTTTTTCAAGTAATGATTAAGAAACCTGGCAAAAAGGTAAAACTTGGTCTACATCTCGTATGGCTACCCAAACAATAGCGTGCAAAAATGGAATAGTACTTCTGAATTGACTCTATCAATGGGAATGATTATGGTGCACTTGTTTAGGTACATATAAGACAATTTAGGTGTACCACCAGTGTTTTTTTTTCACGTGTAGAGTGCAACACAAGTTACGAGACTTGTTTTTTTTTTTTTTTTTCATGCGGTTGTGTGAATGTTCTTGTCATAAATTTTATCTTCCCTCACTTTTCAGTGTCACTTCCCTTTAACTCAAATCTAGAGTAGTTGTACTGGACAGCCTTTCTTCAATAACAAGCCTGTCATTTGCTAAGAATTCACCATTTTGCATCACGCAGACTCGGCTGCTGTCCGTCGTCGCTCTGGCCAGCTATCTCGTCTGGCATCCAGAAAATTGTGTGTGTTCAACTGTCCTGCGTGTGGCTTTCTTGCAAAATGCAAATCTGCTTTGCGGACACACCAAATGATACATACAGGCGAGCGCCCATTCAAATGCGAATACTGCGCCAAAGCCTTCAATCGTAAGGGCAACTTGGCCTTGCACACGCGCATCCACACGAGAGAAAGGCCTTACTAGTGCCAGCCCTGTCCCTCGAATTCTGCGTGGAAGAGACAGTTTATGCATCAGTTGAAAACGCACATACATTTGCCTGAAGGTGCACATCTGCACCCTAAAAAAAAAAAAAAAAAGCTGAGGAAGAACATGGTGCATACGTCTTGTTCTGTGGCTTCAAGTGCTGTCCCAGAAGTGCCAAGGTAGAAACTACTTGGTCTATGTCTTGGTGAAATCTGCAATTGTGCTGCTTCAATGGCATAAAGAACATGCATGACTCCGGGACAACTTCAAGCAGCACACTACGCTTTGTGGATGTTATGATGAATGTTGAAGGCTTGCTTCTTTAGGTATGCATGGGAATGAGGGTGTTCCAAGTGATTATGTACTCTTATCCAAGTGTTGGTGCATTGTGCATAGTTAGATTGAATCAAGTAGTTTGTTGACTACTAGTTTATTGATGTTCAGGATTGAATCAAGTAATTCGTTGACTTCTAGTTTATTGATGTTTAGGATCGAGTCATTGTTGCACTTTGAGATTAAAGGGACACTAAATTCAAATAACATTTTACGTCAGAATGAAAGCTCTGTATGACAACATTCAAAACGACAATGTTATCAACAACAGTGCCCTACTTACGAGAAATTAAGATAAATGTGCAAGAACACAAGCGTGGCAATAGGACATTTTCAAAATGATCCCTATGACATCAGACGGATTGCCTATAATTAATCAATAGTAATTGATCTAACTGCACTAAATAAAAAAACTTGTGCACTAAGAAAAACATTTAATGCTGCTTGTTCGTTTCTGTTTAACTCATGAAAAAAAGAACGGCCGGACGTTACTATGGGGAATGGCGCGAGTGGTTCAAAAATTTAATTTTTGCGTGGTTACACAGAATAGGTGGTGCCATCTAGTGGGGGGCAGTTGAAACAAAAGTCAATGGTGGAAAATTGATCAATGGCCGTTGTTGCTGCTGTGGTTCCCGCTGCTTTCGGTCTGCTGCTATTAGCGCAGTAAAGCCAGGCAATGTTGTGCATGGCAGCAGTGGCGTGAGACGGTCCTGTCGGTGCACTTCTTGAGGCGGGTGATTTGAAGTGCACTAACCCGATTCGGAGCACTGAAACATGATTTTATTTCAAAATAGGCACTTCCTTGACACAAAAGTAGCACTACGAGGTTTCTGGACAGCTATTTCAAAAATCAACGTTGATTTAATAGTTGACTTTAGTGTCCCTCTTGCAGAAGCCAGTGCCTATCACTCTTCACTGATGTGTGCTCTGTGTGATTGCCTGGCCTTCACATTTATTTCATGATAGAAACCCTCTGTATTTCTATGATTCATTACTTGTAGCAGTGAGATTGGTAGAGATGTCCTTAATGAGAGGACCTGGGCTGTTACTAACTTTCTTGTGCTCAACTGAGCGGCTTCCAGGTTGTTTTTTGTGTGTGATGCCAGCTTCTTCCTACTTTTCGAAAAGTGTGTCCCTTGGCCTTACTATTAATGTAAGCAACTGTAAAAACAAACTGTGATAAACGGAGCCAAAGAGGATCATGTGTTCATTTTTATGTCTGGGTTGCTATTTTTATGTAATTCACGTGATATTTCTTTGCTGGGTTTTCAAGCACCATTTCGTTTCCTGTTAAAAAAGAAGTGTGGGCATTTTTCGCGAGCCTTGCCGTGTTCCTTTCATTGCGGGCTAAGCTAGCCTTGATTCTTGTCGCCGTTCTTTCTTGGGATATCGTTACGCTTGCCATGTGCTCCTATATTAAAAAAATTTTACCTTTGAGACTTCTAAATTATCTTGATACGAGTTCTTTAAATGGGGAGAACAGAAGGACTCCTTTATTCATCATAGAATGCTCTGTGCAGAAGCCTGCGCTAGTTGTTTTATCATGACACCATGCTTTGGAACAACTCATGTGTCTCTTCATTCGTGTCTCCGAGTGCGCCATAAGCTACTATGTTCTGTTCCTGTTTTCTTCAAGTGTGTGACATAGGTTCTGTGATGGGTACTTTCTTTTGATCGTTGTTTGATCCATTTTTCTGCTCGCACAGAAGTGCACATTTCTGCGTACCTTTGACTCATTTGCGAGAAACGTCAGTATAACAGCCCATCGTAAAAGCAAACATGGTGCATTGAGTGCCAAAGTGGGATAGATACGAGAGAATTGTCTTTAGTGCTACCTTTATCTTGACGTCTCAAAATGTCACTCATTGGCAAACCTTTGGTAATGCAGCAAGTTCGATGCCGGAGATGGGTTTTTGTTTTGCTTTGGTTAATTTGCTTTTCAATTCTGAATTAAAGATTCACACAAACAACATTAGATATTGAGCCAGTGGTCTTTATTTCTTGTTTATGGCATGACAATGTGTTCTTACAGTGGTCTACTCAGAAGTTGTAGAAAGCTTTTTTTTTTTCAGCCGATGGAAATGCCCTTTCTTGTTGCTTAAAATGATGACAAACCAGGCAAGGAAATAAGCATAAAAAATGCAAGGCTTGTTTTCCCAGTTATGTCACACTTTATGACTGATTGATTTAAAGATTATTAAGTGCAGATTGTAATAATTTTCTATAAAGCAATAGCCTTGAAAGCGTTTGTAAAGCTTAATTTGCTGTGTAGAGTGTGAAACGCTGAATGGAAAACCAGTCATAACAAGGTGTGGTGTGCTAAGATAGGACGAAGTGGCAGACATAGGCTTGCCTCTCTGTCTATTGTGTTGTGTTTTGATCATTGCGCTTCATGCTTCTCCACAAATTGTTCACTTTCCACTGCATTGGAAGCCTAAAGAAATTTCAGTCATTGCTGGATGAATGAGCTACAATGAGTTCTGTACGATTCTCCTACTGCACCTTAGACACTTTACAGCGTAAGCTCCAGTATTAGTAAAAAGACTTCGCATCAAGCAGCAGCATTTGAGTATTTTTTTTTTCAAACATCGAAAATAAAAAAACGGGCACTTGTGTTGGTTTATGTGCTATATTACAATAATCCACAGGTGAGGTGCTGGCTTGGAGGTCTCCTGCATTGATCAATAAATGCTCACAGAACCGGCACATATCAGTAGCACATGAGCGCCTCGTCCCATTCCGGCAGCTTAACAGCTTGAGTTGTTGTACCAACTGTCACTTGCTGGTATGAGCTTTCTGTAAGTGGCTTTTTAGAAACCTCGCATAAAGGCAAAACTCGGTCAACATCTTGTACGATTACCCATACAATAGCATGTTAAGATGCTATGTTAATCATACTGAATACTTCAAAATTGACTCCATCAATGGAAATGACTATGGTACACCTGTTTAAGCATATTGTTACATTGGATTAACAGTAGGCAGTCAGCAGCCACAGCACGGCTCACCAACAATGTCCACTTCTTCACTCTCAGTCTCGGGTGCCCTTTTTGGGTATGTCCCACTATGCCCTGTTACAGTCAGCCGAAACCACGAAACAATATATAGGGAGATCTGGGCATACCCGAGTGTTCTTTCTTACTCGTCGGCTGCAACAGAGGATATAAATGTTGTTTTATTTTCTTTTCAAGCAATCATATGAGCATTCTTGTCATAATTCTGTCTCTCCTCACTTTTTGCCGTCGCGGCCCTTTAGCTATAGCATGGAGTAATCTTACTCGCTATCCTCCCTTCTATGACAACTCTGTCGTTAGCTAAAGATTCATCATTTTGCTTTTCGCAGACTTGGCTGGTGTACGTCATAGCCCTGACCAGCCAGTTCATCTGGGACCTCCCACAAAAGGGCGTGCACTCGAGTGTCCTGTGTGTGGCTATACTGTGGGACACAGATCTGCTCTGGAGAGGCACCAAATGATACACACAGGCGAGCGCCCATTTAAGTGTGGCTACTGCAGCAAAGCCTTCTATCGTAGTGGCCACTTGAACCAACACAATCGCATCCACACTGGCGAGAAACCATACCAGTGCCACCTCTGTCCCTGGAATTCCGCATGGAGGAGTGATCTTGAACGCCACTTCAAAACTCACAAGCGAAGCCAACAAGCGCTTTGTAGGGTCATGCAATAAACAAAAGTTGAAAGTTTAGCACTCATTCTGCTGTCTGTATTTCCCTTCTTCACCGGCTTCTTTTTATCCACCCTCAAACAGAGCTGCGCTATGTAACCATACGATTTATAGGTGCTTTCGAGCACATTATAAAAAAATTAGGGCAGCTTTGCACTAGGGCTGCCAAGTCTGAAGCAATGCAGAGCTGGGCAGCCCTTTCTCTTTTGAGGGCAATAGTTTTTCTTGGGATACTTTAACGTATCCTCTAGTATCCCATTCACTGACACTTCTCGCAGAACATCAAATAAACGTTTTTAACTCTCTCAAGATGCAAGAATATATTTTTTCGATGACATTTCCAGTGAAACTCACAGATACGCAGCCAATTTTTTTCTTTGGTTTTCTTTTCTTAATTTCTTTTTTATTTTCTGCTTTTTTACTCCCTTTATTTCTGTTTATTTTTCTTTTGTCTTTATTTCTTCATCTTTTGCAGTCTTTTTTTATTTCTATATTTTTCTCTTTCTCTAAGCTTGCTTCCTCTTTTTCTTTTTTTATATTTCTATATGTGGCTTTGTCTTGATTATGCAAAGTGTACTAGTTTATTTTTGCTAAATGATGATAAGTGATCATAATCAAAGCACTCGAAAAATAAGGGAACAAAATCTTATCCTTGGTGTGAGCACACGTTCAGTGCGCTATGATGCAGCGTTATGCGAAGTGATAAAGACGGCCTACAAAAGTGTACTACAGCATGTGACATCCTGCCCTCTAAAGTTCTTGGCACTAAAAAGTAATAAGCAGAAGCCAGTGCATGTATTCTGTTATAACTTTCTGTTCCCTTTCTGCTTTCGTTATGGGTCTTATGCAGATAATATGTTAACTTTTTCATTCATCATTGCAAGTGGGCTAGATGCCCATGTTCCCACATGTTTACGGCTACTTTGCAAAAAATGTTAGTGTAGTAGATCATCACTAAGGCAAACACGAGAAGTAAGGGGTCAACACGATGCGGAGTATAGAGAATTACCCTTAAGTGCCAACTTTTTTTTTTGATGTTTCAGAATACTTTTCATTGCAAAAGTTCCGGTTATACAGCAAGTTTTATTCCGTCGACAAGTTTTCTTCTTGCTTATTTGCTTAATTGGCTGTATTAATTTGTAAGTCATCAGAAATTGACTTCATGAGCTGTATAGATATTTAAAATGTAGCAATTAAAATTATCACAAACAATGCTGGGAAGTGCATCTGTTATTTGTATCTTTTTTTGGTTTGGCAACGTCTTCTTATGGTGATTCACCCAGAAGTGGTAGCAAACTATACACAGCAGATCGAAATACGATTTTCCATTGCTTTATACACTAGCAAACCAGGCAGGTAAATATGCGAAATGTATTCATGGAATGTTTTATTTTTGTTTCTTTGAAGGCAGATGTACTTATAACCGTTTGTGAGGCACAATGCCTGGTGTAGTTCGAAAAACACCGCATGTGGAACTGTAAAGGACAACTGTGCATTTCATGAATGTTTTGTTTTTATGAGGTATAAGGTGTGACTAACCTTTTGACAATCTCGTCAGTTCATGACCTGCAAGCTTGTGTGGGCAATTGACTTCAATCGAACATGACATGGTGCCTGTAGTGCATAGACACCTTGATATTGTATAGCACTACGCTATGCTATGCATTGCACATGTGTACTCGTAGCGTGAGACTTGTAACAGAAACAAAAAATTTGTATACTGGTAAACATAAGCGTGAGTTTAGACCCCTTATAAGCGCTAGTTGTATTTAATTTGCTATAACCAATTAGTTATATTAGGGTTTATTATAATGAGGTTAAACTGTAACGTTACGGATGCGTTCACAAGAGCAACCAGATGTTGGTGGCTCGATAGAAAGATAGCTTGAGATAATCAAGTGCCTTCGGCTTTCAAAGAAATGCTTCGCATTTAAAATAGTAAGGGCTGACCCATGACATGGTGTAAAATGCAGCGCAAAAAGATGACACACAAAAGAGGGAAGACGCAGGACAAGCGCTTGTCCTGTGTCCCTCCTCTTTTGCGTGTCGTCTTTTTGCATTGAATTTTACACCCTGAAGATAAACCAACTCTCCCAGTTTTGTACACCACTGATCCGTGACATAATGCGATGAAGCAGTGGTGGACCTTGCCGAAGCGTGTTGAAACGAATGCCCCACTTGGCGATGTTGCTCGTGGCAGTACTGCACAACACCATCGAAACATTCATGGCCGGAAAGTAGGAGAGTGCTTGAGTTCTCGTGCCTCTCCAGTCCAGCTGCGAGTTTTTAAACTGAACAGGTTGCAACGCCTACACCCTTTCAGGTTTGTAATTAAATCAGGAAAGAAATGCATTGGTGGTGCAAAGACAGTGGAAACAGAAGAGCTAGTGTCCTTTCCTTTCTCCTCATTCTTACTTCTCTGTCCCACCGCTTTCTATAGCATAGGATAAGTGGCTATGCGTCGCCCTTTTCCCCTCATCGACCTATTCACCCTTAATTACCACTCCTGGCTATACACGGCCATGCGATGATTTTTCTCTATCTTCTCATCCCTTCCCCCCTGCTCACCCTGAACTCTCCCACCCATTTGTCATAACATACCATACAATGCTATGCTATGCATTACCCTCCCTCTATCCTTTTCTTCACCCTCAGTTCTATTTCTCATTCCTATACTGTAATATACATGACTACAATTCTATGCTTCCCCTACTCCTTTCCCTCGTCATTATCATGTCATAACTCACCCACACTTTCCATGTCCTTGTCAGCCTCTTCTGTCCGTCCGTTTTTTTGTGCACTTCAACAAAATTTTCCATTATGAACGTAATCCAACTGGCCCAACTTGCCATCTTGCTACTTTCCTTTATCCCCTGCTTTACCCTCTCTTCCTCACTTCTTTTACCCCCCTCCCCTTGCTCTAGTATTCATGGCTATGCTATGCTTTACAACATCCCCCTCTATATTTACATCCATTTTACCCTCGCTTGCTTTTCTCTTATCCCTCGCTAGTCGTGGCTGTGCTGCACTTCCACTTCTATTTGCATAGCTGCGCTGAATTTCGAGCGGTTGCGAGAATCGATTGGAACTCAACTTGGTAGCTGTCGACTCGGGTTAAGCCTAGACTGCAAGAAGCACTTTTTGTTTTTCCAACAATAAATAGCTTCACCAAGATTAGAAGCGCTTTGTGTGGTGGGGCATAGAGGAAAGAAAGCTAGGGGGTGGGCCTTCAGAAGTTTAATGTAATAAAGTTGTGAAAAGTGTGTGTAATATCCAAAGCAAGCTTTAAAAAATAATGCCGATTTCATCCTGAGAGCCGCCTTCATGAAGGAAGGGTAAGTTCCTCTATGCTACAAAATTTATCCTCGCTGCTGCTGATAACGATGGAGGGTCGATAGAGGTGGATTTCAACTGCAAATTGGGAATACTCGTTCACTTTTCAAAACTTTTTGACGACTTAACTTCCGGACATGCCCTGATCTCCTGTACCCACGCCCTTATTCATGTAAAGCACTTCTGTGTTAGTCAAACTGTGATTTTTTTAAAAAAGTCAACAGTTATTTTAGATTTCTAACAGCACAGCTCTGCCGACACCCACTTAAAACTGTGCGTGTGGAAGCATACCACAAAGAAAGGTGAGAGTAAAATGGATGAAAATATGAGATGGCATAGCGCAACCATGAAAGCAGAAGAAGAGAGAGGGAAAGAGGAGTGAGGGCAAAGAGGACAAACAGTAATACATTGCAACATAGCATAGCCAAGTGTGTGGCTACAGCAGTTTTTTGGTTTCGTTTTTAATTACGTCTCTCGAAGACAATGAGCATAGTGCAACCTTTACAACAGTTAGGAAACTCGCATTACGGATCGCACACCTCTTCAACACAGTCACGCAAGACTCGATAGATTTGTGCAGAGCCGCCGAGTGAGGCCAACATCTCGCAAGGCTCCAGCAAAGCCCGTCACTGTTTGGTTTCGATGTTATTGGTTAGCTCTTCGCTATTTTAAATGTGAAGCATTTCATTCTGACCTGCAGGCACTTGACTGTCTCTGACTATCATTCTATCTAGCCGCCTAAGTCTGGGTGCTCTCGTGGTTGCATCCTTAACATTGCGCTGCTTAACCTCACTATAGCATACACTAATACGGCAAATAGTCAGTCAAATGGGTGGCAAACTAAATACTCTGCACTATGTGAATAACATATGAGAGCACTCAGAAGTTGGGATATGCTTGACAGAGTACACAGGAAAGCCATTCGGTTTCATCCTGTCAACATACTCCTCGAAAGAATTGGTAACAGAAATGGTATGTCTTCTCGGACTTCCCACTCTAGCAGATCATCAAAAACTGGTCAAGCTAATATGATTTTTCCTCTTGTCAAAAAGTAAATTGAATATACAGTCGAAACCCTTTATAGGAGACACTGATATAAAAGACAAATGGACATAAGAGACACCAGTGTGCCTTCACCAAAATAAGGGTTCATAAGAGAATGCATACGAGGTCCCCTGCTTATAAGAGGCATCAGGCATCTCATGTAAAAGACAAGACAGGAACTGTTGCCCCAAGCATGCCTCTTATAAAAAGATTGAACTATTAATACAGATCACTACTTAATGCCACATAGAGTAGGAATTCTGAGAGGAAGTGATGAGTACACATATGAAGTACCTCAGCAATGGCTTCATATATATGGAAATTCACCGTTTTCCATAAACTATTCGTTCACCAATGTTTCAATTTACCTCCGTGAAAAACTTTGTTCCCACTCTTGCCATGTTAACGTCATAAAGAGACCAGCAAATAGCTGCACAGCTGTGTTGTATTATACTGTATTGTTTTGTGTTCTGTTTTGCTGTATTGTACTATTTGAATATTGCATTTTAACATATCATACTTAATCTTCTTGAAATGTTGTTTAGTATAATATGGTATGGTTTCGTAAGGTACAACAACCATAACCCACCGCTGTACCGGCCTGAGGGCCAACAGTATGCTGAAATAAATACGACGGGAGCATATATAAAAGGTCTAAACTCACCCTTGGGTGAACCCGAGCAGCGTACTTTTCTTTTTGTTACAAATCTGAGGCTATGCCTATGAGTGTGAGTGCCATGTGTAGGTAGCATGGTGCTATAAAATCTCGAGGTGCTGATGCACTGCAGGCACAATGTTCGTCTAATGTGGGTTCCCCACATAAGTAAGACAGGTCATTAATTGAAGTTATTGTCAATCAGTTGGACACCTCTTACATTTCGTAAATACACAAACTTTATGAATTTCGCTATTCCTCAAAGTTTCTCGTGCAGAATTTTTTTGTACTACAACAAGAACTGTGCCTTCCAAACATACTTAAGTGCATCTGCCTTCAAAGAAATGAAAAGGAGACATTTAATAACTTCAGTTCGTTCAACGCACCTATCAAAGAGTGTGCCGTAACTGAATAAATCCGTCCTTCTTATTTTGTTCGGATGTTTCCTCTTTACATGACAAACAATGTATTACCCTTCATGCATTAAACTAATTGCAAACTTGTTTCTATCTCATGATTGACAGAATATTGAGCAGCATAAAAAAGCACTAATAATTGTAGAGTACATAAATGGTGGTTATTGATTAGCACAGCTTGCTCATCAACCGCTGTATATTTTCTCGACATCGCCATGCAAAAAAAAGAGTCTGACAGGAAAGAGGCACTGAGGAGCCCCCGATCTTCGAAACCAACAAAAGGCAGTCCAGAGGGCCCAAGAACTGGCGGAACACCACTGCGTTTTAGGCTCGACTCGGGCATCGCCTACAGTTGCGGCTGTGAGAATTGGAGTCACTGGAAAAAGTTTCAGAAAAATACAGAGGATGTGAATGCAGTCACCGACTCTTCTTTATCGATTGGACATGTCATCATCATTTGTATAATTTCCTCATCTGTAGATATCATCATCAGTGTGTGCCACCTCATCTCAAATAATTACTGCTTTAAATCTTAATTCAAATAATTACTTATTTGAATAATTACTGTGTTATTACTGCACTAAAATAGACCCCCGAACCCTTATTGTTGCCCTGTGGATCAACAGTCACATGCGCTATTGACCTGCATCTTGTTGCAATTGTTGCCCTTCCAAGTCAAGAAGACCTACCAGAGCCAAGCGCACCGCCACTCAACTCTCCCACTCCTCTATCGGTGACGATAAGCCCTGATCTGACAGCAGCCCAGAGTCAAGAATTGCTGAATTTTTTGAACAGACATCTTTCTTTGTTTGACATTCATTCTGCTTTCCTTGGAGTGAACACTTCCGCGACTGACCGAATTCAGACTGATGGCTGAATCACCGGCGCCCATATCTCGTGTCTCTTGCAGAAAGGAAGATAATCGATGAAAACGTCTCAGACATGTTTCGACGGAATATCATACGCCCTTCCTCGAGTCTACGGTCTTCACCAGTTGTTTTGGTGCAAAAGAAAGACCGAACAGTACGTTTCTGCATTGATTACCCAGCACTGAACAAAATAACACGCAAAGATGTTTATCCTCTCCCACGAATCGATGGCGCACTAGATTCGCTGCATGGCGTGAAGTATTTTTCCAGCTTTGACCTGCGATCGGGTTACTGCCAAATACCAGTGTCCGATTCTGGCGAAGAGAAGACGGCTTTTACCACCCCAGGTGGGCTATATGAATTTAACGTAATGCCTTTCGGACTTTGTAACGTGCCTGCTACCTTCGAACGTATGATCGATAGCGTACTGCGTGGCCTAAAGTGGAAAACCTGCTTATGCTACCTCGACGACATCATAGTGTTTTCGTCTACCTTTTCGCAACATCTCCAGCATGTTGAAGAAGTCCTAGGTTGCCTTGCAAAAGCTGGTTTACAGCTGAATGCGAAAAAATGCACCTTTGCAAGCTAGACAATCAAGGTTTTAGGGCACTTAGTCAGCAAAGACGGTATTCCACCAGATCCTGAAAAGCTTCCCACCGTCCTCGAGTTTCCACGTCCGTTGCGTCAAAAAGACCTGCGCAGTGTTCTCGGCTTGGCACCCTACTTTCCGCGCTTCATACCCCATTTCGCAAGGCTTGCCTCTCCGCTCTATCAACTGCTCGCAAGTAACACGGCATTCGGCTGGTCCGAAGACTGTGAAAAGGCTTTCCTGGTGTTGAAGCAAGCCCTGACATACAACCCAGTACAATGTAACTTCGATCCAGGTGCACCCACCATTCTTCACACTGACGCTAGTGGTCATGGTCTCGGTGCTGTTCTACTGCAGCATGTTCTACATCGAACGTGTCATCGCTTACGCTAGTTGTGCTTTGACTGCTGCCGAGAAAAATTACACAATAACTGAACAAGAGTGCCTTTCTGTTGTATGGGCGGTGCAAAAATTTCATCCATACCTCCACGGCCGCCACTTCACAGTCGTCACCGACCACAACGCATTGTGTTGGCTTTCCTCGCTAAAGAACTTATCGGGCCGTCTTAGCCACTCGGCGCTTCGTTTACAAAAGCACAAATTTGATGTCGTCTACAGGTCTGGTAAGAAGCACCAAGATACTGATGCTCTCTATCGCTGCCCTCTACCCAACTGTAATAGCCCACCGTCACCAATTTCCACCGCAGCATTACCCATCGCAGGTCTCAGTTGGCTAAGATTTGGCCGTCCTTTTACTCTTGTGTCGTATCAACGCATTGACCCTTACTGCCGCTTCATAATAGCACGTTTAGAAGGCACATCCACTCCTCTGAACGCCCGACTTCACTGACAACTGAAACAATTCAAGCTTCATGATGGTGTTTTTTATATATATTGTGGGGGTCCGGCGCGACGAGCGCGCGCCATGCCACGCCACGCTCTTGGAGTGATGGGACACAGCAGACGCGGTCGGTACAAAACACACAACATACATACATTTATTAACTAATTTAGACGACGATATCGTCCGCCGAATGTTACATCAATTTTAATTAACATGCTACCATACAAACAGCATAATGCAGTGACACACTACACACAATAACATGATAAACACACACTAAAACACCCAACACACTAACACATACCCAAGGCGGCGTCGCCAACGCCTGACTTTCCACGTGGGACCCCGGCACGAAGCCCGCGGTGCCGAGCACCGGGGACCCACGCCAGAGACAACCGTTCGCGGCAGCCAACACGCGCAGAAGAGGCTGCCTCAACGCTCGCCCACCACCAAGACCTGCCTTCCGCCAGGGGCCACCGCCGGCGCTACCACTCTACCAACAGTGGTACTCAAAGCGAACACAACGCCACCTATCGCCCGGCGGTGGTCACCACCGACACAAAGCCTTGGGGCGAGACACGTGCGCAACGTGGCGCAGACAACTTTACAAGGGGAGGGGGTGTCAGCACCCCCACAATATTTACCACGTTGAACGAAACAAATGGGTCCCCATTATAACGCGTTATCTACAACATCAGGTTCTTGAGACATTCCACAATGATCCTGCTGCTCGGCATCTTGGCTATCACAAAATGTACGAAAAAATATGCAGTCGGTTCACCTGGCCTGGCCTCTCATCCGCCATTGCCAAATATGTTTCTTCATGTGCTTTATGTCAACGGTGGAAACGACCCACTACTGCTCCTTCTGGCTTTCTCCAACCTGTTCCTTGTCCCACTTTGCCATTCGAAGTCGTCGGGATAGACTTGTGCGGCCTCCTTCCCGTGACCTCCAATGGAAATTGTTGGATTGTAACGGCTGTTGACCACCTCACTCGTTATGTGGAAACAGCCTCACTGCACGCTGGTACAGCCACTGAAGTAGCCGATTTTTTCTGCATAACATATTTTTATGCCATGGAGCTCCACATGTTCTGCTCACCGACCGCGGCAAGGTCTTTATGTCCTCTATTGTTGCTGAGGTTCTACGCGCCGCTAACACCATCGACAAGACAACTTCTACTTATCAACCCCAAACAAATGACTTAATAGAACGCTTTCATCGTACCCTCTCGGACATGATTGCCATGTACGTTAACCCTGACCACACGAACTGGAACGCCATTTTGCCGCGTTCACCTACAATACGGCTTCGCAACGCACTACCGGCTCTTTTTCCTATTTTCTGGTACATGGCAGCGGGAGCTCTCCAAGTGTAACTCTGGGAGTCTCCTTCCTTTCGGCTACCTCAGCAGGCCCTTTATCAACACAATTTTTGTCTCGCCTTGAGCACTGCCGTCATCAGGCCCGAATCAACACCGGCATCTCTCAGGAAGCTCGCAAGTCTCGCTACAACTCAACTCACGGTGCTGTTACCTTCTCCCCAGGAGACGAAGTTCTTCTCTGGATTCCCGTGCGTGTGCCCGGCTTATGTGAAAACTTTCTCAGTCGTTTTATAGGACCTTAAAGGTTGATTGAACAAACGTCCCCCGTTAATTGCTGCATCTTACCACTTAACGCTCCCTCTAACCACCGTTGCCGAGGGACGGAAATAGTGCACGTTTCTCGACTGAAACTGTATACCCAACGCTATTCCTAATATTGTCTCTAATACGGCCAGGAGGCCGCTTCCAGCAAACGGGGAATTAGTGTAAGAGCAGTCACCGACTCTTCTTTATCAATTGGACATGTCATCATCATTTGTATAATTTTCTCATCTGTAGATGTGATCATCAGTGTGTGCCAGCTCGAGTACGTCTTGAATAAAACTCTTCCTCATAAGGGTTTCAGTCTTAAAATAAACATTGTCATTACTCCATCACATACAACACACATAATATGACAGGCACTGGCTTTTACAAAAAAGGACATCAAGTGGATTTTCACAAATTATAGTAATTACTCACTCGTCCTGAGCATAAACAAACCAGGTCTTCACAAATTACTTGATGCAATATAGAACTTCGCAGCAATCACAAACACATGAACAGGAGCACTTAATTACTTGCACGTGCCACACCTTCACCAATGTATAACCAAAGGAGCTTGTCTTCAGTATTCATCATGACATCAAATAGGTTTTGTGTACTGCCTGTAAATGTTCCAGTCATGCATACACTTTATGCCACTGAAGCAGCCCAGTTGCCTATTTCACTGGGGCATGGACCAAGTAGCCCCGACCTTAGTACTTCTCGCACCACACTTGAAAACCACAGAATGAGAAGCACACACTAAGGGCTTTTTCAGCCTTTTCTTTTACAGTTCACATAGTTGCGCTCTCAGGTGAATGTTGCCTGACCTTATGAGCCTCCAAGTGGCGCCTCAGCTCACAACTCCATGCAGAATTCCAGGGACAGAGGTGGCACTGGTAAGGTCTCTCGCCAGTGTGAACGCGAATGTGTGAGACCAAATTGCACTTCTGATTGAAAGCTTTGCCGCAGGAGTTGCACTTGAATGGGCGCTCGCTTGTGTGAATAATATGGTGTCTCTGTTGAGCAGATCTGTTCCTCGCAGTATAGCCGCACACTTGACACTTGAACACGTGCTCTCTTGTGGGAGATCCCAGATGAGGTGACCAGTCAGGGCGATGGCATGCAGTAGCAAAGTCTGCGTTATGCAAAATGGCAATTTTTTTAGGAAACGGCAATACTATTACCGAAGGAAGGCCAGCTAGTACGACTACTCTACACTGGGGTCGCAGGATGGTGACAGTTAAAGGTGAGGAAAGGTAGAATTACGAAAAAAATATTCACAAAATGGCCTGAAAAAAAGAAAGAACTCTGGTAACCTGTGTTGCAGTTACTTGAAAAGGAATGCTGGGGGTACATCCAAATTTCTATATGACCAAACAAGCGTAGCATAATCCTTTTCATCGATGAAGTTAGTTCTGTAGTATTCAGTAGGATTAACATTGAATCTTTGCATGATTTTGTTTGGGCAGTCACACGGAAAGTTGCCCAAATTTCACTTTTATGCCAGGTTTTTCAATAGACACCCAGAAAAAGCTGACACTGGCAAATGAGAGTTGGCATGAGAATACAAGCCACTGAGGTGCAGGGATGGGATGAGGCGCTCATATGCTACAGATTGATGGCTGTATTGAAGGATTCAGGGAATACCCAGTGAAATATGGGGGGATCCTTAAACTCTGCCTTTAAGAGATGAGAGATATACACGATAGCCATATTCTGTCTCAATAGAGCTTACTGAGTTCAAAGTGGCTTGTGTCAATGAAGCTTTCACATACGACTGCTTGCTCTTTAAAGGGTAGCATGCGTTAAACCACGGGAAATTCTGCGCATAAAATCTTTTCGAACTTTCTGCGCACCCACTATGTGGCCTCAAGGGAAAAGGCACAGTAAAGTGCGTGTGTTTCGTAGTGGGTGGCCAACCTTAAACCACGAAGTGATGATAATCACATGTTCTGACGTCTGATCGCAATGTACGCTTGTACCACACATTACTACTGCGATATTACATGTTTGCATTGTGAAGCCTATATACAGAACGCGTGAGTTTTTAAAGCATGCAAGTTATTTTCACTGCATCTCCAAGCAGAGGATGTTATTTTCACTGTATTTCCAAACAGATGTGTGGCTCTGTGGTAGAGTACCTGCTTGCCACACAAATGACAGGTTCGATCTTCACACGAATGGAGAATTTCTTTTGTTATTCATTTTATTTGCATATTTCTCAATTTTTCATTCACACAAAATTATGATGATGCTTCGCTCACAACCACCGACGCCAACGCTGGAATTTCTGCGAAATGAGCTCTTTAACCCTGTCATGCTAAAATGTGGGCGATGTTTCCCGAGTAATCTGCGAGACCACAAAGCTAGCACTTTCCTCATGAATAATTTTAGCACTGCACATGCACCAACACAAGCACTTGTTTCTTAGTTTGCAATGTTAGAGCAAAAGAATTCTGTTGATCTATTGTCTTGATATGAATTATTTGCTAACACTGGAGCTCACATTGGGAAGCAGTTAATGTACAACTGGGAAATCAAGCAGAAATCATTATCGCACATACATCCAGCGACGACTGAAGTACCGGAGCACTTCGGACGCAGCGGAAAGTGAATTCGCAGTGAAGAATGAAGCACAATGATTCAAACACACGAAAAATTTGCACAAACAAGAAGGAGCACAAAAAAAGATGGACAAAGAATGAGTGCTGTCTAACTACTGGTTTATTGAAATGAAAATTGAATGCATACGGAAACTAAATTTTTGTTCCAAACAACTTCAGTCATTAGACAGCGCCCGCACTGCATCCTTCTCTACTTGTGCTCAGTCTTATTTGCACTAATTTTTTTTACAACATGCATCGAATTCGTCTCGCCCGCCTCTTCACCTTAGTGCCACTCAAACATTACACAATAGAAAAAGAGGCAATCTTACGTCTGCTGCTTTGTCCTGTATCACATTACTGCATCTCGTCGCAACCAGCTTTCAATTCTGTGATTCCCACACTACAAAACAAATGAATTTTTAAAATGCATTAATTCAAAACTTTTGTCTAAGAGAAAATTAATAGAGCACAGTCTGCTTCTATTAATGGTTCGACCAATCACTCAAACAGCATGATATAACTGAGAAAAGAAGCCTTGCATTTTTTCTTCGTTTCTTTTGCCATTTGGTTGGTTAGTGTATTAGACAATACTAACATTGCAATTCCATTTTCTGGGAATAGATTGTTACAGCTTCTGAGCACACCACCTTAAGAAGACAGTGCTATTCCACAAACAAGAAAGGAAAACCAGTGCATTATGGCACACTGTCTGCGGCATGGAATTTGCTGCATTATCAAAGGTTCTGCAACGAGGGACATTCTGAAATGCCAGGAAGGCAGCACTGGGAGTAATTCGCTATATCTCTCCATGCTATGGCACATGATGCATTGTTCCCTTTCGGGATGGGCTATTACATTGATGTAGTATTGTGCGGCAAACGCAGGACACGGCGCTGAAGTGCCGGCCGACACGAGGTACGCAGCAGCCGCTAGCCAAGCAGGAACTGTTTTATTATGTACAATGTCGTGCATATATACACAGCGTAGCGCCCCCCGAGGGCGAAATACTTTACATGAAGCCGAAACTGGCAACCACAAAACTAAAACACACCACAATTGACGCTTCTTATCAACCAGTCAAAAGTGTGTGTGAATATGTGCATCTCTCCAAGCAGAGAAATGGAGCAGAATTACAATGATGAATGAGAAAGTGCACACATATAGGAGCAGCAAGAAAATAAGAAGGGAGCCAAGTGTCACATTGAAATGGGTTCCACTGAGTTCTGCCCACAGCATTCTATAATGAACTAAGGAGTAGCTCCGTCAACACATAAATACAAATGTTATGAAGATAGGTGAAGAAGCATTAAAGGAAGAGCTTTGCTAACAAAAGACTACAGCAAATCCTATTAACCTCCCATGAAACAACAATATTTAAAGCTGGCTGAGCATCCAATAAGTGTAATATGGCAAGGCACGTGAAAAATGCCCACACTTTTTCAACACTTGACCAGGAGACGGCTGAAACCCAGCAAAGAGACAGCATGCGTGGGACATGCAATATAGCAACTGGTACTCAACAAATGACACACAATGAAATACTTCATTTTTGGCTCAATTTAAGAAAAGGACATTGGTTTTAGTTATACGGATGGTAAGTCCAAGAATTGGAGATCAGCAGCGGCATCGCACACAAAGACAGCCTGGAAGCTGCTCAGCTGAGAAGAAGAAAGTTAACAAAAGCACATGCTTGCTCATTAAGGAGATCTCACTGCTACAAGTCAGGGACTGCAGAACTACAGAGTGTTTCTGTTTTGATATTAACTTTAAGGCTGGGCCATTGCACAAAAACATATCAGTGAAAAACAATCGGTGTTCCCTTTTGCAAGAAACCCTGTGCCTTTTTATCAAACCACAGTAATGACTCATTCCTAAAGATCAACAAACAGCTCCTTCACCTATTCCCGGATGCAATGCAACATCACAGGATGCATAAACACACGAATAAGAGCACATATCACTTCCACGTTCCGCACACTCAGTCTAATGTGTACCTAATGGAACAAGTCCACAACATTTATCACAACATCCAATAAGTTTGGTGAACATCGTTCCAAACCTCACTGGGGCATGGACAAAGTATCGCCGACCTTGGTACTTCTGGCACAGCACTTGAACCTAGAGCATGAGACGCACACACCACGTGCCTCCTTAGCCTCTTCCTTCACAGTTCAGATATGTGCACCCTCAGGTGAATGTTTTCTCTGCTTGTGAGTTTCCAAGTGGCGCATAAGCTCTTTCTTCCATGCAGAATTCCAGGGACAGAGGTGGCACTGGTAAGGTCTTTCACCAGTGTGGATGCGAATATGCGTGCTTAAGTTGAACTTCTTATTGAAGGTTTTTCCGCAGTACTCGCATTTAAACGGACGCTCGCCTGTATGTATCATATGGTGTCTCCGTATGACTGATTTGTGCTTTGAAGTATAGCCACACACATAACATATGAACACACGCTCTTTTGTCGAAGATCTCAGACGAGCTGGCTGGTCAGGGTGATGATGAATAGCAGCAAAGCCTGCGCAATCCAAAATGATAAATCTGTAGTAAACAACACAGTTGTGATTGAAGGAAAAAATAAAGAGCCTAGCTAGTAAAATTACTTTACACTGGTTTCAAAGGTTAGCAAGAGTGCAAAGTGAGAAAATGATCAACTCTTATAACCCGCATTAAAGTTCATATGTGACAAAAAACAAGTTGACTGCACCAGAACTTCCTGATATATGGCTAAACAAGTGTATCACAATTATTTGCCTTGAAGGAGTCAATGCTGAAGTAGTCAGTACGATTAACATTGTATCAAATTCTGGCACCGACGACTCCATTTTTGATGGAGGCAGATATGCCTGAGGCCCATGTGTTTAGGTGCACATTAAAGAACCCCTAGGTGGATGAAATTTCCAGAGCCCTCCACTAAGGCGTCTCTCAAACCTTGGTTTTGGGACGTTACACCCCATAAATTATTATTACATGATTAAGGACACTAAAGGCAACTATTAAGTCAACTTTTATTGCTGAAATAGCCGTCCAGAAACGTCGTAGTGTTACTTTTCTCGCCGAAGCCACAGCAGCAACAACGGACATTGAACACTTTCCTGCCATGGCTTGCGAGGTGGCAGACAAGATTGATTCAACTGGGCCCGACTAGATGGCAAAATTCATCTAGTTTAAGTAGGCGAAAATTGAACTTTCGAACCGCTCGCGTTATTTCCCATAGTGATTTCCGGCGGTTCATTTTTCCAAGAATAAAACAGACATGAACAAGCAGCATTTTATTATGCCTCTTGATGCTCGGAAGGTTCTTTATTTAGTGTAGTTAGTGATAAATTGTAAGTGGTACCTCTGACGTAATCAGGATCATTTTGCAAATGTTCAATCGTAGAGCATGTGTTCCCTATATTCACCTGAATATCTGGTAAGTACTACTACTGGGCACTACTGTTCACAATATTGTCGTTTTATAAGTTGTCATACATTCAGCTTCAATCGTTTTTTACTTTAGTGTCCCTTTAACATTTTATCTTTGTTCACTATTATTACGGCAGCCACAGAAGATGTTGACAGACTGTCATTTATGCGTGGTTTCTCAATAGTCACTCACACAGAGCTCATGCCCAAGGTACTAAGCGACTGCCATGAGATGAGGCCCTCATCAGCAACTGATATGTGCCTGTCCAGTGGCCTTTAATTTAGTCAAATATGCTTTGACCATTTAGTTGGCATTTATTTTATAATTGCAAGAGATCTGCAAGCTTACACCGGCCTTGTGTATGTTAGTCAGGTACGATTTTCTTTGCTAGTGATTTTAAAACGAAAAAGGGCTATGATGTGGTTTTTTCTGGAGCTCATGTTATGAAGTGATTAAGCGGCAGTAGCGAAATCAAACAGAAATCATTATAGTACATTCATTCAACAAAGAGAGAAAGATCTGAGCATTTCCAATGCACTGGAAAGTGAACAATTCGCAGTGAATTATGAAGGATAATAATTCAAATGCAACACTATTCAAATGCTTCATCCTATAATACAACACTGTTTCTTGCTGCCACTGATTTTCTACTCATCCATTTACTTACAGCAATGCACAATGAATTATGCCTTAGAAATGCATTTAGGCCTATTTCCTAAGAAGAAGCTAGAAGAATGCATACTAACTCTAATAATGGTTTAATCAATCAGTCAAAGACCTCAACAAATTTGACAAAACCAGTCTAGCATTTTTTGTTTGCTTATTTGCCTCCCTGGTTTGCTAGAGTATTAGGCAATAAAACAAGGCATTTCCATTTGCATGAAATAGCATATCATGCTTTCGAGAAGACCACCAAAAAGAAACACTGCTGCAGCAGAACCAGGTGTTGCAAAGGTTTCCAAAGCGAATATTCAAAACGTTTCAAAAACTGCGACAGGTGTTTTAAGGACTCAAAGCGACACACAAGGTTGCAATTCCTTTATACTCTAAAGTTACCAAAAAAGACTAATTTTACTACATTAAATTAAATACATGGATATGACAATTATAACAAACATGTCTAGTCTGCATTATTTACTTTAGCTTCACGTTTTGGGAAAAAGGGAAAAGCCAGCACCGACAAGCAATACGTGTCTGTCATTCATTCGTTCGTGGTTTGACCCCGTGTAACTTTCTTTTTTCCCCCTGTGCAGCTTTGCAAAATGAAACCGCATGCACTCACAGCAAATTACTGTTTCTGAAATGGGGAGTTTGTCAGGTGAACGGCGACCTATCATATTAAAAAGGCTGCAGCGCCGATTGCGAAAGCGTTGTTTGGGAAATTCAAGGACATTAAAGAACGGGAATAATTTACAGGAATTTCAAGTGCCTTGAAAACACACTTTTCAAATGCAAGGTCTTTCAAGGATTTCAAGGGCCTGTACACACCCTGGCCAGAACTGAGGGACGAAAACCACTGACCGACACTCTCACATTGTTAACTCTTTAATCAGAACTGCCACACTTAAGAAAGTCCACAGTTCCTCAAAGTCAATTTTTGAACATTAATAAAACAAAAAAGCCAGTTAGCAAAAAAAAACACCTTGACTACGACATCGAACTTGCTTCACTTCTAAATGTTCTGCAATAGAGAATATTCTGAAACATAAACATAAACCAGAAAGTAAAACTTGAGAGTAATTCTCTACATCCACTCCCACTCGGGCACTTGACGCATTGTTTGGGATGAGCTATTACACCTACACTTATTTAACTAGTCGAAAGGATGTGGTGATGTGCAGTCCCCTTTAAGAAAAAAAGAAACGGAGCAGAATTGCTGCGATGAATGAGAAAGCACGCATATGAAAAAAAAAGACAAGAAAACAGAAAGAGAGCAAAGTGTCATAATCAAATAGGTTCCACTATGATAAACTAGGTGAACCAGGTTCCATTACGATGAACTAATGTGCTACACATTAAAATGTATGATGAAGACACTTTAGGAAACGCCAAGGGCAATATTTTACTAACGTAAAAGCACAGTCAATCTTAAAAACCTCCAAATAAACAACAACACTTAAAGATAGCTTATTCTGGAATAATAGCAACTTCGTGAGGTTCAGGAAAAATGTGCACGCTTTCTTGTCTGAACACAAAACCCGGTGATGCTTCAAATCGAACATAGAGGCAGCATCTGTGCAACATAGAATATAGCAAATGGTTCGAAAAAATTATCACATCATGAAATGCATCTTCTTTGGCTTTGGTTAACAAAAAGTTTGTTGGCATTTGCCCGAAGTAATAATAAGTCCAAGGAGCATTCTTTCCGAAAAATGGACAGGAGCTGCCATGAGACATGAAAACATCCTGGAAGCAACACAGCTTACCAGAAGAAAGTAGGAAAATGTGTGCACTTGTTGGGAAATCATGAGTAATCTCTCTACTACAACTAAAGAATTGTAGAAATATAGACACTCGAGATGAGTGTTATCGTTACACCATCACACAAAGCACACCTCTGTGAAGAATGACAGGCATAAGCAAAAAAATCATCAAGTGACTTATTCTAATGCTGCAGTAATGACTGAATCCTAAGCGTTAACAAACCAGTATTTCAGAAATCACTTAATGCAACGCACCTTTGCAGTATGCACAAAGACACGAATTAGAGCACATAATCACTTGCATGTGCCACAAACACAGTCCAATGCATGCCTACAGAAGCGAGTCTTCAACATTTATCAACACAACCACTAAGTTTTGCATATTGCTGGCACGTGTCCTGGAGTTACGCGCGTCCTTTATGTCGTTCAAGCAGCACAGTTGTAGGTTTCCCGGGACATGAACGATGTAGTCTTCACCTTAGCACTTTTGGCAACGCACTTGAAGCCACAAAACAAGACGTCTCCTCAGTCTTTTTCTTTGCCATTCACAAGTGTGCACCCTGAGTTGAGTGTTGGCTGCACTTGTGAATTTTGTTGAAGTGGCGTGTAAGCTCACCTTTCCATGCAGAATTCCAGGGACAGAGGTGGCACTGGTAAGGTCTCTCACCGGTGTGGGTGCGAATGTGCCTGACCACGTGGGACTTCTGACTGAAGGTTTTGCCGCAGTGGTCACATATGAATGGGCGCTCGCCTGTGTGTGTTATTCGGTGTGCTGACATATGAGTGCGGTTCTTTGTAACATAGCCACAATCGGGACACTTCCACAGGCGTCTTATCCTGCGAGGGCCCAATCTGGCTGGCTGACCCAGGCGACGGAGCAAAAAGTCTGCAAAAGTCAAAACAATGCATTTTTATCAGGTCAGAGTTAGTCTGGCAGGGTGAGATGGAATAGATAGAAAGTACAACTACTGCACAGTGGGTCAAGATTATGGCCACAGTGAAAAATAGAAAAAAATGCAGGACACATTGAAATTTTCAAGTGTGTTTGGCAAAAAGCCTCTGGCCATTCAACTGACTATGCCATGTCTTTCTTTCCCACAATTAATGCAATGCCCACAAATGAAAAATGTATGTTCCTTTTTTAAATTCTTAGCCCAAATCGCAGCGTGATGCGAGACTAAATTGCCTGCACTTCACATGCATACATATGTTAACGTTTTATGTGCCGAGCTGACGCCATCTGTGTTCCAGCTCTCATAAGGCTGGAACACAGATGGCGTTCACGCATTATCCTCCTGCGTGAGGGGGAGACGCCAAGGCTAGCGCCATGCCTGGGAGCTGGACACCAGACACCACGAGTATAAGATACTGAAGGGTTTTACCTTCAGACAAAGCAACATTTTATGCAACAAATGGCACAAGGTGAACAACAGGTACTAAACATGGAACTAAATCCTGAAACGGAAAGCACAACACACATAATCTGTAATAAATGCAATCAAAGCACTTCATAAATGCCTGCACATAGGGTCCTCTGATGAGGTAAATTCTAAAATGTTTAGTACGGCTAATGTTCCTTGTATGACAGCACAAGGCATTCGGAATAACAGTGTCGACGCCTGTATGCCCCCTAAAAAAATTGGAGCCCGCTTGAGCTTCGCTTTCAAGAGCAGATCGAAAGGGCATAATCGGGCTTCATACGCATTGCCTTGTGAAATGCTGGCCTTCCTCAATTCTCGGTGGATGTCTAAACTGTACCGCAGGGAAACTAATGACTGTGTGCATAACATGGACTGTTTCAAAGTATTATAGAATTCCAATTACAAGCACATTTGTTAAGTGCCCACTATGCCATAATTACTCCTTTTGGAAATCAGCAAAGGCCTCACTATGTGTCCATAGGGCAACCCGTGAATGCAACGTGCAGCTGTTTACATTGTTTCCAATTATGCAGCTGATAATGATTAAATATGTCTGAGCACTCTGTAATAAGTGGGCTTTTACCACCCCACTCCTTTCTCATTTCACATGTTTTGATGTCTGGTGAAAATCTACGCTTCTGCCATGCAATATATGATGTGTTAAAGAGTCTCCTTTCAATACATCCATTCATCTAGTATTTTTACAAAGCAGTTTTATCAAATATTGTGGCTCTGCAGTATAATACCTGTGTGCTACACAAATTGCTCGTGTCCAATCCTCATTTTGGCAAGGGTAATTTTATCACTTATATTATTTAAATCTTTGCTGGTTTTTTGTCTCGGAGATCATTTTTCACTCACACTGACGCCCATGTCATCACCATCGCTGAAATTTTTGGGAAACGAGCTATTTAACACTCACGTGTTAATCCAAGCCCACACGGGCCAGTTTAAATGCATAAAGTGTACTATACCAGTTCATTTAACCTGCAAGAGTGTAGACCATGTAGTCTGAAACATACCTCGTTTGTGTTTGAGGAAAGGGCAAAGATGAATAGCACACAGGTACCGACAAAATCGTGCCACGATTTACACACCAACACAATTTTCCTGTCATAAGTATTTCGTGAATTACAATAGTAGTTTTGCCAGGCCACTTGGTAGAGCTGTAAAAATATTTTTATATTAGCGCAGCTCTTCAAAACCAAGGAAAAACATGTTACAGGGGCACAAAGCGTCCAAATACGGAAAGGTTCCTAGAACATGCGGCAATCTTTTGTGTTCATGTTTTCCATAAGGCACCTATACTTGTGCACATACTTGTCCCCAGCAGAATGCCTACATTCCACAGACCAGATCATTGTGCACAAATTTTAGCATCTCAACAAAAATAGCATCTCAACAAAAATAGTATTGAGGCCGTGGGGGAAACTGTGGTGCAGCAATATCAGTAGACTCGTTCATTAAGATATGAAGATCTAAAGTTGTTTTCAGCACTGGTTTACTCTGCTCCTTTGATGCTCTCTTCCATGCACTGGCCAGCAGAATGGCTCAGGCCTCTGTAATGAATGAAAGAGGGCACGGCATAAAGATTTCTGCTCAATAAAACAGCAACGGAAAGGTGGAGAACACGCATGACAAAGATATAAAGCATATGTTATGAGCTAACACATCAAGTATATCATTAAAGCTTGTAGCTAATCTACTTTACAAACTACCAAACCTGTAATGCTTGTCATGGTTCTCCGTTGCTAAGCACAAGGTCTGGGGTTCATGGCTTGCGAAACCTCTGTGGGAAGAAAACTCAAAGAAGATTGTGCATTTAGACTTTCGTAAATGTTAGCGGAATCCTACACTTTTAAACCTAATCTACTGCCTTTGATAACCCAGCGACGTACCAGTCACGTTAAAAGGACACTAACGTCAAATGACAATTTATGTCAGCGTGAAAGCTCAATGAATGACAACATCTAAAACGACAATATTATCAACAGCAGAAAGCTCAATGAATGACAACATTTAAAATGACAATATTAGCAACAGCAGTGCCCTACGTACCGAGAAATTAAGGTAAATGCATGACAACACTTGCACTACGCATAAGACATTAGCAAAGTGATCCCAATGACGTAAAAAATACCGCTTAAAATTAATCCCTAGTAATCGAACTAGGTGCACTAAATAAAGAACCTTTCGTGCATCAAGAGACGTAATAAAATGCTGCTTGTTTGTTTCTGTTTGATTAGAGGAAAAAATAACTGCCGGACGTTACTATAGGGAATGGTGAGATGGTTCAAAGGTTCAATTTTCGCCTGGTTAAACTGGACAGATCCTGCCATCTAGCGGTGCCCAGTCGAACCAAGCACGCTTGCCCCAACGCAGGCCGTGGCAGGAAACTGTTCAATGGCCATTGTTGCAGCTGTGGCTTCAGCTACTTTCGCTCTGCTGCTACAAGTGTCGACGGCCGCACAGTAAAACTGGGCAACGTTGTGCATGGCAACAGTGACGCGACACGTTCCACTTCGGACAGGTAACTTGAAGTGTGCTAAACAGATGCGGACTACTAAAACGTGATTTTATTTCAAAATAAATACTTCCTTGGCACAAAAGTAAAACAACAAAGTTTCTGGACTGCTATTTCAACAATAAACGTTGACTTAATAGTTACGTTTAGTGTTCCTTTAAATTCGAGTAATATATTACCCCCCTTTTCCAATATAAAGTCAAACTGATAATGTTTGACATTACTAGTCAAACACTATGATGTGTGAAAAATAATGTGGGAGGAGTTTTTCATCCTTAAGCGTCTGAAGTATTAGAGATACTTGCTTAGTCAGAAACACTTTAGTCCTGTACATACATGCAAGTCACAGGTATAAGAACACTCAACAAGAAATAAGAGTAAAAATGGAATGATCAAACAGGCAGAATTTGTGGGGCGGAAGTCTCAGGTGCAGCTGCCAAAACTAGCTCAGTGCAGTCTATCTATTCATCAGCCTCATGGTGCATGACGATAGTTATAGCGCGAGAACAAAACGACGACACAGAGACAAGAATGACACGTCGTCGTTTTGTTCTCGCGCTATAACTATCGTCATGCCATACCAACTAGCCCAAGCTGCCACACTTCTCATGGTGCAGTACCTTTTTCTGAGAACTTACATATAGTTGTGAGATGAGGCCCTGTCTCACTTCTTCATCCTGTGTTCTGCATTTTCGAGAGGCTTTAACCCATTGAAAATTTTCTTACATTGCTCCCCTAAGTACAAACATTTTTAAAACACAACAAATACATTCCCAACCTCGCGGCTACTCGACGAAACTGCCCCTAGCCTTCTAGAGAAATCTTGGCACCACCATTTGTCCTGTTATTATTGAAGCAGATTTAATCATCCCGATTAGCAATAGTCGCTGATTAACCCAAATAACGTTGTAGGATCAAATAGCGATCGAAATATTTCGTCTGACACCGGCATAACCAACGCGCGCACATCATCATGTCAGACCGCAGTCCGCTCGCATATCCGACGACTGCGTTTGAGTTGCTTCACAAACCAGAACCAAATACGAACTCGTGGAACACAACAGTCACGTGAAAGGCGAGTTCCTACGCAGCGCGCCTATGCGATGCACTAAACGGGAACCAGCAAACGGCAACGACACAGACGCTGTATCAGACCACAATACACAGTACTTCCAAGCTGTAGCAGCTGCTACCAGTCAGTACAAGCTTACTGAACATTTCCTCTGACTTGAATCGATGACATACTTTTGTCGTCCTTTGCAAAATTCGAAAGAAAATTTTGCACACGACCGCGTGGCTACAGTGGCTACAGTGGCTAGATCTAGCCACTGTAGCGTGGCGTAGTTATCACGCAGTCTTCAAATCATCACTCCTTTTCACACCCGTAAAGCTTAGCCAGAGGGCAACAACAATCGAAAGCTGCTTTGTGGACTGTAGGCACACGAAATCAACACTCGCAGGTAAATAAACAACAAGAAACACTGCACAGATCGAGCAAAATGTGTCATCTTTCAAACTACTGCTCCTTTCCCTCCATCAACGCCTCCTCTAGACAGATGCCTGAAGAATGGCCCGCGCTCCCAGCAGAGTTGGCCTGCCTTCAGTTTTAAACAAGCTCCGCGCAGTGGCGCTCGCGACCGACAGTATTATTTTTTTCTTTTTTTTTTTTGCCACTCCATGGGGGAGGTGCGCGTACGCCGAACACGCAAATTTTTGTAGTAGAGCTTAGACTTTTTTTTTTTTCATAGTGCAGAGCTCGAGTTTAGTAATTATCGAGTATAGAGACAATTGGTGTCAGAGAGACATGGTTAAAAAGACTGTAAAGTGTTCAGGATGTGGAATGGGTTTGAAAGTGGACCCTAGCGTAGAAGCGGACGGAGAAGAGGCTGACGCGAAGTGTAGGCAATGTGAGGTCGAGGAAAAAATGGAGAAAATGTTGGTTGCCCAGAGTGAACTGCTGATGAGAATCGCCGAGCCCGAGACTGCGTTGGCGACAGAGCAAAAGAAAACGAGGGCAATGGGAGAAAGACTGATGTCCGCCGAGGAAGCACTAGCGAAGCTGAACAAAGAGGCGGCCTACGGAGAGAACAGTGGGGAACCGGCAACCAGAGCGGTGGAGAAGGAAGAGAGAGCAAGTTGGGAAAAAACAGGTTCAGCCGGTTCAATTATCGCTAGGCCCAGCTTCAGCGAGGTAGTGGTGGGGCTGAGAGGGGACAAAGCAGCCAGCGTCACAGGTGCAAGTAGCCCCCAGGTGCAGGACGCTCCAGCTGAAAAGTCACAACATGTGATAATCGCTGGGGACTCGAATTTAAATCGATGCACAGAAGCCATCAAAGAGAGGGTAAGAGGAGACAAGAGGGTTGCAGTAGGGGCGCTCCCAGGACGCAAGCTTGAAGCAGTCATGAGGCAAGCGACCGCAAAACTCAAAACTACAGCTGATACACGAAACCTCGTGAGAATTTCAGGCACTTTAAACGACGTCTTAAATGAAGATACAGCAGGACTAGCAACCACACTGGCGAAAGGCGTCGATGATGTGCGCGCCACTTCTCCTAAGGTACAGGTAGTCATATGCACGATACCGGAGGTACCGGTGCGTGATAGCAACCTGCAAAGAGCGGTTGTCAACGCAAACCAAGAGATATGGCGGATGAGTAGAGAGAAAGGCTTTGAGGTGGTGGAAATAAACAGAGAGGTGCATAGATGGGTGGTTTTCAACGAGAAAGAATTCACTTCGATGGGCGGCTAGGTCATGAGGTGGGTTGGCGACTTGCAGGACGCGCAGTAGCTGTTTGGGGGGGCAAGCGAGCCCTTCGGGGTGCAGGATAACTAGTAACGAGGAAAACAACCAGGGAGACCCTTCGACAGGTGGTATGGACAGATACGATTCCAAAGTGGCACCAATATCTAAGATAGGTAAAGTCGGGGGCATAAATAGACGTAGCCACGAGCGCCGAGCCAATTCAGACATAGGGTAAATTAACATACAGGGTGGTAGGAACAGGCTGAAGTGGGAAGAGATAGAAGAACAGCTAAGGGAAGAGAGGCCGCAGGTATACGGTTTTGTAGAATCACATCTCAGGAACATGGAACAACCTCCGAACAATCCGGACTACGCGTGAGAATATTGTAATAGAACAAAAGGCAGCAGAAAGGGGGGTGGTATTGGGGCATTCATTCATAAAAGTACAGACTGGCAAAGGGTCAAGCAGGAGTGCAAGGAACATTTATGGCTAAAAGGGAAAGTGGCAGGTCAAATGACACTCCTTGGTTTCGTGTACTTGTGGACGGGAGCAAAGGCCAGAGAGGAAAACCAGGCAATGGTAGAGTGTATATCAAAGGACATTCAGGAGTTAGGAAGAGAGTGCGAGATAATTATACTAGGAGACATGAATGCGCACATAGAAGATATAAATGGGTATACCGACCCGACAGGCAAAATGATCATTGATATGTGTGAAAGGCTTGATTTGATCATTTGCAACAGTACCGAGAAGTGTGAAGGGCAAATAACATGGGAGGTAGGAAGGTTGCAGTCGACGATAGATTATGCACTGATGTCACATAGGATGTATGATAAGCTCAGGGGAATGCACGTAGATGAAGGTGGCTCCAGGAGTCTGGGTAGTGATCACAAACGTATCAAGCTAAGTTTTGGAAGAGCAGTGAAACTGGGAAGGAGACAAGATGAGCAACTACAGGAAAATTTTTGTCCAGAAAGGCAAATTGAAACAGCCACTAAACAAATTGAGAAAGTAATCACGGAGGATAATAATACAATGTGGACATACACGAATCTAATTAGACTCTGAGCTAGAGCTTGCTAAGACGCGTGACAAGTCACCCTGGAAAAGAAGACACAAACCCAAAAGTTGGTGGGATGAGGAAGTTAAGAGAGCCATAGCAAAACGTCAGGAAGCCTCCAGAGAATACAGACATGCTAAGCAGTGGGGTGAACCGACAGATGATGTTGAAGAAAATGGGAAACTTTTCTAAGCTGTAGAAGGGATGCATCCCTTCTGATCAATGAAAAGACTAGAAGAAAGGGAGCTCAGTGGCTGGCAGAAGTACATAAAAAAGATAGAAAGACAGCTGCGAAATTTTGGAACTATCTAAACTCCCTAAGAAATGAGACGAGCCTAGTGCAGAGTTTTATAACTACAGCCCAAGGTGCTAGGCTAGAAGGTGACGAAGCTATTGAATATATAAGAACAAGGGTTACAGAAAAATTTCAACAAAGAAGTACTTTATGCACCACAATAGACAAGGACGAATTAAGTGGTGCAATGGCTCCATTTTCACAACGAGAGTGGAAAAGGGCTGAGAAAAGGGTTCCTAGTAGTACATCAACAGGCCCAGATGGCATTCCAATTATGCTGATAAAGACATTAGGTCCGAAGTCTAAGCAGGCTTTGAGAGAGGCAGTGGGCAAAATAATAATCGATGGTGAAGTTCCCGATGGATGGAAACTTAGCAGGATGAGCATGATCTATAAAAGAAAGGGGGACAACGCTGACATAAGCAACTACCGTCCTATAACAGTGACATCAGTGGTCTACAGGCTGGCAATGAAGATTATAAAGGAAAGATTGCAGGGATGGATAGAGGATGAGGGGGTGCTGGGGAACAGGAGAATGGGTTTCGGAAACACAGGAGGTTGGAAGACAGTCTGTTCTCACTGACGCAGTGCATCGAAATAGCAGAAAAGGAACACAGGCCCCTGTGGCTAGCATTTTTGGATATCAAGGGAGCGTACGATAGCGTGGTTCAAGAGGAATTGTGGGGAATACTGGACACACTAGGCGTGGAACATGTAGTCACTAATCTTTTAAAGGATATCTATAAAGATAACAAGGTAGTTATAAAGTGGGAAAAACAGGTATCCAAGCCTGCAGAGGTAAAACGGGGGCTTAGGCAGGGGTGTCCCCTGTCACCCTTATTGTTCATGATGTACCTACAAGGATTAGGGGCCAAATTAGAGGGAATTGGACTGGGCTTCAACCTCTCTTTAGTCAAACAAAGAAAACTTATTGATCAAGCACTACCAGCAATAATGTACAGAGATGATATAGTGCTAACGGCCAACAACAAGGAAGATTTGCAGAGATTGATGGACATCTGCGGTAATGAGGGAGATAGTTTAGATTTTAGATTCAGTAAGGAAAAATCAGCAGTCATGATTTTCAATGACAACGAAGGTAGTGAGCTTAGAATACAGGAGGTCACGCTAGAGATAACAGATAAATACATATATCTGGGCGTATGGATAAGCAATGTGACCAAGTATCTAAGGGAACATGAAATATACGTGACGACTAAAGGTAACAGGAATGCAGCAGTCATGAAAAATAGAGCACTGTGGAATTACAATAGGCATGATGTTGTGAGAGGAATATGGAAAGGGATCATGGTTCCTGGGCTGACGTTCGGCAATGCGTTCTAGTGCATGGCATCAGAAGTTAAAGCAAGATTAGAAATTAAGCAACGTGGAATAGGTACGCTTGCTTTAGGAACTCACTGGAATACACCAAATCAGGGAGTACAAGGTGATATGGGATGGACATCATTTGAGGGCAGGGAAGCTAGCAGCAAGATAAAATTTGAGAAGCGATTGAGAGAAATGGGGGAGGAACGTTGGGCTAGGAAGGTTTTCAGCTACTTGTACATGAAGAATGTCGATACAAAATGGAGGAAGCGAACCAGAAAATTGACTGGTAAATACTTAGAAAACAGCAGGTGGCCAAACCAAAAAGAACTATCGGTTAAGAAGAAAGTGAAGGAAACGGAGACTGACATGTGGAGAATGGGCATGATTAAGAAGTCCGCACTAGAGATCTATCAAACTTTTAAGCAGGAAATTGCCAAGGAAAGGATCTATGATAACATTTTTCATTAGTCTATAAAACAGGTATCCATTGGTAATATTCCATATGTTGCTATCGTGAGGTCATTACTGACAGCAATATGCTTTTATTTTTCTTTCCAGGAAGAAAAAAAAACTGATGTTAACGTTTTGTGCCATTGTATACAATGTTACAGCTTCAATCCTTCCACAGTTCAGACAAGAGCGTAGAATGAAAATCTAGGCGAATTACACGCTTGATACATGTAGCATTTTATTTTCAACAGCAGAGGGTTTAAGCTTCAGTTCCAGCCTGGCCGAAGGCTTCTCCGAACTCGGAACACATGTGTCAAGCTAAGCGGAAACAAGGCATTGCCACACAAACACACACACACACACACACACACACACACACACACACACATATATATATATATATATATATATATATATATATATATATATATATATATATATATATATATATATATATATATATATATATATATATATATATATATATATATATATATATATATATATTATGAAGTCTTGGTTTGGATTACCTTTTATTAGGACCGAGGAACCGGCAGCCGACAGCTACGATGAATGAGCCAAGATGATGATGCTACGCGACAACGATGAGGATGCATGAGCCACACATGATAATGATGATAATGTACCGGTGAAGAGGATGCGTATACTAAATGCCCACATCAATTCCCCCCACGTGAAAGCGGCCAGCCTGGCCACGGCAAGTCAAGGGGACAAAGAACGTCGCATGAAGGGCTTCATACGGGAGACATGGACGACCTCTGTAGTTCGATAACGGCGATCTGCTGGGGCTACAAGTGGCGTCACGCGATAATTCACTGGTGAAGTCTCTTCAAGAACTGTGTACGGCTCAATAAACCGAGGCTGAAATTTGTCGCACAAACCAGGTGTGCGAACAGGCGTCAAAAGGAGCACTTCGTCTCCAGGTTGGAAGGATACATCACGATGCGATTCATCATAAACTAGCTTTCTGTCTTGCTGGCGGGCTTCAGTGTTTATACGAGCTCGTTGGCGGCACTGTGCGAGTCGTGAAACGTATTCCTCTGAAGAGGATGGAGATGAATTCGCTTGGCAGGTAAAGAAGGAGACGTCCAGGAAAGAAGTAGGGGAGCGTCCATAAACTAGGTAAAATGGCGAGTAACCGGTTGTTCGCTGAATGGCCGTATTGTAGGCGAAAGTGACGAATGGTAGAACAACGTCCCAGTTTTTGTGGTCTGGTTGAATATAGGCGGCGATCATATCAGCAAGAGTGCGGTGGAATCGCTCAGTGAGGCCGTTAGTCTGGGGATGATAACTAGAGGCAGTCTTGTGAGTTGTGCCGGAGGCCTGAAGAAGTTCGTTCACTAGTTGTGAAAGAAAGGCCCTTCCACGGTCACTGAGCAACACACGTGGAGCACCATGACGCAGTATAATGGCTCGGAGGATGAAATCAGCAATCTCAGAAGCTGAACCTGTAGTAACGGATGCCGTCTCGGCGTAGCGCGTCAAATGGTCAATGGCTGTTACTATCCACCGGTTTCCACCAGCACTGACTGGGAGAGGGCCATAAAGATCGACGCCTACAACTTCGAATGGTGTGGCTGGGCACGGAAGAGGCTGTAGTTTACCAGCGGGAGCAGATGTTGGTAGTTTTCTACATTGGCAGGTACTGCAGGACCCGACGTACCGAGCTACACTAGTGGTAATGCCTGGCCAATAAAACCGACTTCGAAGGCGATCGTAGGTTTTATGGTAACCAAGGTGACCAGCAGTCGGATGGTCATGAAGTGCCCTGAGGACTTCGGACCGAAGCGATCGGGGTAGAACGGGAACCCAGCGCTGACCGTCAGGATGGTAAATTTTGCGGTACAGCACCGAGTTGTCCAGCTTAAATTGCGAGGGTTGGCGACGGAGCCTTGCATTAGGTGGACGGGAACTGCCAGTGAGGTAGTCTATAATACGTCGACAGTATGGGTCAGCCAACTGTCGAGAAGGAAAATCGTGCGGGTCATCCGAAGGCAGCTGGTCCATAGAGGCGAGAGAGGAAACCGCCGTAGACGTGGACTCCGAGGGCGTGTTGTGCAAATTGATTGCGGAAACCCCGAGTGGAGTCACTGGTAGTGGGCAGCGAGAAAGAGCATCGGCGTCGCTATGCTTCCTGCCACACTTGTACACGATCTCAAAATCATATTCTTGGAGGCGTAGAATCCAGCGTCCGAGGCGTCCCGACAAGTTCTTGAGTGTCGAAAGCCAACATAAAGCATGGTGGTCGGTCACAATGGTGAAATGGCGGCCATGCAGATATGGACGAAATTTCTGTACTGACCAAACGATGGCGAGGCACTCCTGCTCGGTGATCGTGTAGTTCCTCTCGGCTGCGGAGAAGACGCGGCTGGCGTATGCAACGACTCGCTCTCGCGAAGAGTTGTCGCGTTGCAGGAGCACGGCTCCTAAACCGCGGCCGCTAGCGTCTGTGTGCAGGAAGGTCGGTGCATCATCGTGAAAATGAGCAAGTACAGGGTCGGTCGTAAGGGCACTCTTCAACCTGTCGAAAGCCGATTCACATTCCTGAGACCACTGAAAGGGCATACCGGAAGCAAGTAGCTTATGAAGTGGTGCCGCTATGGAGGCAAAGTTTTGTATGAATCGCCGAAAGTAAGAGGCGAGACCAAGGAAACTTCGCAAATCTTTTGGTTTGTCAGGGTGAGGGAATCGAACCACTGCAGCAGTTTTATCAGGGTCTGGGCGAATTCCGTCCTTGCTCACAACATGACCGAGTACCTTGATAGATCTGCTGGCGAAATGGCACTTTTTGGTGTTGATTTGAAGACCAGCGCCCGCAAGACAAGTCAGGACCTCGTCCAAGCGTTGCAGATGTCGATGAAACGTCGATAAAAAGACAACAATGTCATCGAGGTAACATAGGCAAGTCTTCCATTTCAGACCACGCAGCACGGTGTCAATCATGCGCTCAAAAGTTGCGGGCGCATTGCATAGACCGAACGGCATAACATTGAATTCGTATAGGCCGTCCGGGGTTGCAAACGCAGTTTTTTCTTTATCATCTTCGTGCATGGGGATTTGCCAATAGCCGGAACGCAAGTCGAGGCTGGAAAAGTATTCAGCACCCTGTAAGGAATCTAGGGCGTCGTCGATGCGTGGCATGGGGTATACGTCCTTTCTAGTGATCTTATTGAGTGCTCGGTAATCGACGCAAAATCGTACGGAACCGTCTTTTTTACGCACCAGAACCACTGGAGACGACCAAGGACTGGTTGAGGGTCGGAATATCTCCCGTTGCAGCATATCTTCTACGTTTTCCTCAATGATTTTCCGTTCGGCTAGGGAGACGCGGTACGGACGACGATGCACAGTGGATGTTCCGTCGGTCTGAATACGATGTGCTGTAGCAGTTGTCTGGCCCAGGGTGGATGAATGAACGTCAAAGGAGTTTGCATGCTTTTCCAACAAATCAAGCAGCTGCTGCTTCTGTGAGTCATTCAAGTCTTTGTTGATGGCTGCTGTAAAGGCCGAGGAAGCAGCATGATCTGCAGGATGGCCTTTAGAGGAGACAGGGGTAAGAGGCACAACACACACAGGCTGCAGATCGGCAACGCAGGAGACAGTAGTGCCCCGTGGTAGTAAAATTTTATCTTGTGTGGTGTTGGTAGCAGCGAGAACAGTTGATCCATTGTTGAACCGAGCCACACCTGATGCGAGAGCTATGCCTTTATTAAGGCAACACGGTGACGGAGTGACCAAAATGTCACCAGAGTCGACGTCGTTGGACAAAACTGTCACTAATTGATGTTCGTTTGGTGGTAACTCGATGTCTACTGCAGCGATGAGTCGAAGTGGCCTGTAGGTTTCGTCGTTGAGCAAGTGGTCCGTGTCAGTAAGATGGACGACACGTTGTGCACAGCAAATAGCCGCAGAAGCAGAGGAAAGAAAGTCCCAGCCTAAAATGAGTTCATGGGAGCACGGGGATAGCACAGCAAATTCTATATGATGAAGAATTTCGTCGATTAGTACACGGGCAGTACAGAGAGCGGAAGGGCGAATCATTGTTCCCTGGGCTGTAACCAGTGTCGGTCCATCATAAGGCGTTGTGACTTTTCGGAGACGGGCACACAAATCAGCACGAATAACAGAAAATGCAGCCCCAGTGTCCACCAAAGTATCAACGTCCACTCCCTCAACTGTGACCGCAATCATATTGTAGGGGCGCGCTGGAGGAATTGGAGTCCTGTGTTGGAATGCAGTTTGTCCTCCAAAAACTGCATCGCTTAGTTTTCCGGACGCCGATCAGAAGTAAGGGAAGCAGGCTGAAGAGGAGAAGAAGAGCGCCGATAAGGCGACGGTGAACGGCGTCTGGTTGATCGATGACTACTGCGCAGTTCACCCGATGCTGGCGGAGATGGAGACCGACGCGGTGGTGACGAATAACGGCGACCCTGGTACAAGGCTCCTGCGGTATAGTCCCGTTCGCGTATGTCATACCCTCGGCGCTCGTCTTGCTGGCGCTTGCGACAAAAGCGTGCAATGTGACCACGATAGCCGCAATGATAGCACGTAGGCCGAGTCGATCGATGAGGAGGGTAGTAGCTTGCGCTAACTGCACCAGGAGAGAGAGAAGTCAGAGGGACAGGTGACGGCTCACGCGGTGGTGATGAAAAGCCCGTGGGAAAGCTTGTGGGAGGTGCGGCAGCAACCGACGCGTACGTTCGTGGCGGGGACGTCGAGCTGACGGTGCCTGGTGGTGCGGCGGCGGTGTGCGGGAACGATGGTACAGTACGGGAGACAATGGGCTGCAGGTTGGCCATGTGGGTCATGGACGTGAGCTCCTCCCTGATGACATCCCGCAATGACGTTGAAGAGGACTGAACGGGACACACTGAAGGTAGTGTGAATCCCATTGATTCTAATTCTTCACGTATAATCGCCCTTATCGTGTCTCGCAGGTTTGAATCAGTCGTAATACGGGTCGCGTCACTGTCATATTGTAGGCGCATAGACTCAAGTTCTTCGAGGCGCTGACAGGTTGTCGCAACGTCAGCAACGGTAGCCGGATTCTGGATCGCTAGGGCATTGAATGCGGCGGGTGCAATCCCCTTAAGAAGCTGGCGCACCTTGTCTGATTCTGTCATTGGTGTATTAACCCGGCGGCAAAGTGAAAGAACATCCTCGATGTAGGATGTGTACGACTCCCCGATGTGCTGTTTCCGAGTCGCGAGAGCTTTCTTTGCGAGAGCCGGACGAACAGCCGGTGTGCCAAAGACATGACGAAGCTGATCTTTGAAGGCTGACCAGTCGGGGATGTCAATGAAGTGGTTGAGGAACCACGTCTTCGCGACACCCGTGAGGTAGAACGACACGTGAGCGAGTTTGTAGGTGTTATCCCACCGGTTAGCAGCGCCGACACGTTCGAAATCGTCCAGCCATTCTTCCACATCTTCCCCGCGCATACCAGCGAAGGGATGGGGCTCACGCTGGAGGCTGTTGATGACGTGAGAAGGCGCGGCACGCGGTGGTTGAGTGGGAACGGCTGCAGCATCGGCCTCATCTTGGTGCGACATATTTCCGGACACCTGGCCCAAGCGGCGACCTGAACGTAGCTCCAGGGGATAGAGTGGTCGAGAGGATGGCAGGGGATCTAACAGCACTCTCCACCACGTATGAAGTCTTGGTTTTGATTACCTTTTATTAGGACCGAGGAACCGGCAGCCGACAGCTACGATGAATGAGCCAAGATGATGATGCTACGCGACAACGATGAGGATGCATGAGCCACACATGATAATGATGATAATGTACCGGTGAAGAGGATGCGTATACTAAATGCCCACATCATATATATATATATATATATATATATATATATATATATATATATATATATATATATATATATATATATATATATATATATATATATATATATATATATATATATATATATACATATCCTCTACATCGATCACGCCTTGGAATGGCTTCCGCCTGGCCGGGTTCTGGCGGCCGATGGTATACACCCAAGTTTTGAGGGTGTTGCCCTCATCGCCAGCCACCTGAGATCGCTGCTTCTGCGAAATATGGTGAGGTCGCCGTCAACCTGGCTTGACCATGCACCATTAGGTCTGCCGGGCCCACCGAGAGAACATTGTCATTCCCGGAGTGAGAACCCCAGCATCCGCGAAGCAAGCGGGATCCCATGCCGACGATCATCACCACGAGCGCCGAGGGGTGCTCCTCATAGATCAAGAAGCAAGAGCCCCTACAACACGACTCGGGGCCACCCAGAGGCTTCCGGTGACAGTGCTTCTCCCCCACGCAGGGACTGACTCAACAACCCGTCAGGTACGGCCCGCTCCAGCACATATTGGTCTCGTGATTTCATGGCCTTAAGAAAGAATGTTGATAAGCGCGTGAGGTTTGAAATGCATGCTTCAAACCTTAAAACATATATTTCATCGGGATTCGCACCAAAGGGTCTCACTGTTCAACTGCAACCCGCAATGAATAACTTCAACAAAAATGAGCAGCGGCAATGGAGCAATATCTTAAAAGATGCATCTATTAGGCTTACACAGGTCGTAATACAACACAGTACATGTAAGGCCGCGGAACTTAAAGAGGAACAAAAGGCGCAACTAAAACAGTCAAGTTTAACGCAGTCAGAAACAGAAGAGCTGGCCAAATATGAAGAAAAAAAGAGATTGACCATTCAGGGCAAGAAGGACAAGAAATTGAGGCGAGACGGTGCGTGGCCGACTTTAAAATACTCCGCCAGCAATCCTCCCACAACGTATACAGATCAACCTGTTACCTCTCGTCAATCTCCACAAAAGAGCACCGATGTCACCAATGTGGTTAACCTTTCCGGCAAATCTTTGACACCTGCGCAAACAAAGCTGCTATCAAAAGGTCTAACCTTCTGCCCCGCCTCTGGAAAAATTGATGAGTTTAAACTTTACCAAGATTTGGACAACTTTGCCAGAACCATGCGTCTAAAAGAATATTTTCATGATCGAAGCAGCACGCAACAAAATCAATTTTCAGATAAATCTTGGACTCCAGGTGAACAACGAGACAAATATCTAGACATGTACATTTCAGCCGTCCAGGGTGATATAATCAGGGAATATGAAAAGCACCGACCCATTCGCAACAATCTGTCCAAAGAGGAGCGGGAGGCTTTGCGCAGTTTAAGTGACAGCCAGAGCATCGTTATCAAACCAGCTGATAAGGGTGGTGCTGTGGTTGTACTCGACAGGACTGACTACATCAAAGAAGGGCTTCGCCAACTGGCAGATGAAAATTTCTATAAACAACTTCCTTGTGATCCGACAGAGGAGTATGAAAGTGCTATTAAGGTCTCACTAATATCATTACGTAAAAGTGGGAAGATAACCTACCCTATGCTTAAAATGATGTCACCTGGCAAATCGTCTCCCGGGCGTTTCTATTTACTACCCAAAATTCACAAGACTAACAATCCCGGCCGACCCATAGTTTCCAGCAACGGTACTGCAACTGAAAAAATCTCTAGTTTCATTGACTCTCTGATTAGGCACATCCCACAATCATTCCCAACATACATCAAAGATACCAGCCACTTCCTTCGAGAAGTCTCAAAACTTGTGGTACCTCTAGATTGCTATTGGGTCACCATGGATGTCTCATCACTGTACACAAACATTCCCCACACCGAAGGAATCGCCGCCACAGTCGCCGCCTATGGAAAAAGTAAATCGACGAGTGAATTCGATGAAAGCGCTTTAGAGGTGCCCCTAAATCTGGTACTTAAACATAATAACCTTGAATTCGACCAAAACCATTATCTGCAAGTAAACGGAACTGCCATGGGAACCAAAATGGCCCCAAATTACGCAAATATTTTCATGGCCTCTTTGGAGATTCCTTTCCTCGAAAATTCTCCATTCAAACCTATATTTTACCGACGCTTCCTCGATGATATATTCTTCGTGTGGGCCGATAGTGAACATAATCTTTCCAAATTCATTTGCGGTTTCAACTCCGTGCATCCTTCGATAACATTCACGCACACGTATTCGCAGAAGAGTGTTCACTTTCTGGATATCACTGTATCACTCAGTGGCACCACCATATCTACTTCCCTGTATAAAAAACCAACAGACCGCCAACAGTATCTGCATTTCCATAGCAGTCACCCCCATCACTGCAAAACAGGTGTTCCTTACTCTCAAGCCCACAGATACAGAAGAATTTGCTCTGAAATCACGCAATTTGACACCCACGCACAGGAATTGAGAACAGCCTTCCTGCGTCAAAAGTACCCCGAAAAAATAATTGACAATGCAATTGAGCGCGCTCGCTCTTTGGACCGAGAATCAACAATGGGAGAAAAAGGTGGGAATAAAGATGATATGACTTCAGGGGCAAATTTAATCCTCGCATACTGCGCCGCCGCCCCTCGGGTGAATTCTATACTAAACCGCCACTTCAACATACTTAAACAGAGTAGTCGCCTCTCTGCCATTTTTCAGACTCCGCCCAAGGTGGTTTACCGAAGAAATAAAAACCTGAGAGACTTACTGGTCAGGGCGAAAACACACAAATCCGACCACCATCAGGGCTGTAGACCGTGCGGGAAACCTCGCTGCAGGGTGTGCACACACATGGTGACCACAGATACGGCCGAAGCCTCCTGTTCAGACTATGTGTACAAAATTAAAGACGACCTTAACTGTGACTCAGCCAATGTGGTATACAAAATTCGCTGTGAGGTGTGCAAGCAGGAATATATTGGACACACGGAAACCGCGTTCCGTTTGCGTTTCAACAACCACAGGGCACACGTAAAGGGCCTCCCCAATTTGCCGTTCTCTAAACATATCAATCTTCCTGGTCACTCTTTCGAACGCGTAAGTGTCATACTCCTACAATCCGGCTTCCAGAACACACGGGAGCGCGAACAGCGGGAGTCATACTTTATAAAGAAATTCAGATCACTTACCCACGGAATCAACGAGAGCCCTGGGCGACTGACGTGTCTCCGCGACGTTTCATGAAACACAGAAATTGAATTACTCAATTAATTTATTTATACATACGTGAAGTCGCACACGCAAGTTGGTCAATATAGCGCGTGAAACTAAACTAATTCGATGCTACGTGAACCAAACGGTGTGTGTTAGTATTATTAGACTTTATTTTCATTTCTGAGTACTTTTTTGGTATTATTTATTTTTATATATTTCTTGTTTACGTTTTTGTTTGTTCATCCTTTACAAGAATACCCATTCATTTATTTTCAGTATGACTGGTTGTACATTTTTCTGCAAGAGAGGGCAGGTGGAGGGAGGGGGAGAGGGCACATTAGCTTTCCAACGTGGCCATTATTTTCCGAAAGCTGGAGCGGGTCGTATGCTTCTTGTGTGTGTGTGGCCCGATGCCGCGGGCCAGCCGCCGAACCACGTGAACTTAAACTCGATCCATGTGTGGGATGCCAGTAAGCGGCAACATGTTCCACATTTTTCCGTTTTTCTTGGTCGCCTCCGCTGGCGGCGCGTCTTACCTATACGCAGTAACAATGCCAGATTTACCCGCTCGTTTCCGGCGGCTCTCCGTCGCTCCTTTCTAGTTCCTCTCCTTCTTCTGCTTCTTGTTGTCTGTTGCTACCTCGTTCGCCCGTTTGTCTCTCTCTCTCTCTTTTTTTTTTTTTGAGGGTCTTTAAACTGTGAGGGTGACCCTCTGCTACGGGAACTTGTATCATTTCACTTACATCCTCCGAAGAAGGCTGGTCCACCAGCCGAAACTGTTAGGATTAAATAAATATTTTATTGTTTTGTTTCCTATACTGCACTATTCTCGAAGTTTATAACTTTTATTACGGTAGCCGGAAGAAACTGATCATCTATATATATATATATATATATATATATATATATATATATATATATATATATATATATATATATATATATATATATATATATATATATATATATATATATATATATATATATATATATATATATATATATATATATATATTACCCTCCCTCTATCCTTCTCTTCTCCCTCGGTTCTTTTTCTCACCCCTATACTGTAATATACATGACTACAATTCTATGCTTCCCCTCTTCCTTTCCCTCTTCCTTTCCCTCATCACTTTCATGTGACAACTCACCCACACTTTCCTTGTCCTTGTCAGCCTCTTCTGTCTGTGTGTTTTTAGTGCACTTCAAAGAAATTTTCAATTATGAACGTAATCCAACTGGCCCAACTTGCCATCTTGCTACTTTCCTTTGTCCCCTGCTTTACCCTCTCCTCCTCACTTGTTTTTACCCCTCCCCTTGCTCTAGTATTCATGGCTATGCTATGTTTTACAACATCCCCCTCTATATTTACATCCATTTTACCCTCGCTTGCTTTTCTCTTATCCCTCGCTAGTCGTGGCTGTGCTGCACTTCCACTTCTATTTGCATAGCTGCGCTGAATTTCGAGCGGTTGCGAGCATCGATTGGAACTCAACTTGGTAGCTGTCGACTCAGGTTAAACCAAGACTGCAAGAAGCACTTTTTGTTTTTCCCACAATAAAGAGCTTGACCAACATCAGAAGCGCTTTGATTGGTGGGGCGTAGAGGGGAGAAAGCTAGGGGGTGGGTCTTCAGAAGTTTAATGTAATAAAGTTGTGAAAAGTGTGTCTAATACCCAAAGCATGTTTTAAAAAATAATCCCCATTTCATTTTGAGAGCTTCCTTCATGAAGGAAGGGTAACTTCCTTTATGCTACAAAATTTATTCTTGCTGCTGCTGATAACGATGGAGGTTCGATAGAGGTGGATTTTAACAGCAAATGGGGGAATATCCGTTCACTTTTCAAAACTTTTTGACGACTTAACTTCCGGACATGCCCTGATCTCCTGTACCCCCGCCCTTATTCATGTAAAGCACTTCTGTGTTAGTCAAACTGTGATTTTTTTTTTAAAAGTCAACAGTTATTTTAGATTTCTAACAGCACAGCTCTGCCGACACCCACTTAAAACTGTGCGTGTGGAAGCATACCACAAAGAAAGGTGAGAGAAAAATGGATGCAAATATGAGATGGCATAGCGCAACCATGAAAGCAGAAAAAGGGAGAGGGAAAGAGGAGTGAGGGCAAAGAGGAAAAACAGTAATACATTGCAACATAGCATAGCCAAGTGTGTGGCTACAGCAGTTTTTTGGTTTCGTTTTTAATTACGTCTCTCGAAGACAATGAGCATAGTGCAACCTTTACAACAGTTAGGAAACTCGCATTACGGATCACACACCTCTTCAACACAGTCATTCAAGACTCGATAGATTTGTGCAGAGCCGCCGAGTGAGGCCATCGTCTCGCCAGGCTCCAGCAAAGCCCGTCACTGTTTGGTTTCGTTGTTATTGGTTAGCTCTTCGCTATTTTAAATGTGAAGCATTTCATTCTGACCTGCAGGCACTTGACTGTCTCTGACTATCATTCTATCTAGCCGCCTAAGTCTGGGTGCTCTCGTGGTTGCATCCTTAACATTGCGCTGCTTAACCTCACTATAGCATACACTAATACGGCAAATAGTCAGTCAAATGGGTGGCAAACTAAATACTCTGCACTATGTGAATAACATATGAGAGCACTCAGAAGTTGGGATATGCTTGACAGAGTACACAGGAGAGCCACTCGGTTTCATCCTGTCAACATACTCCTCGAAAGAATTGGTAACAGAAATGGTATGTCTTCTCGGACTTCCCACTCTAGCAGATCATCAAAAACTGGTCAAGCTAAGATGATTTTTCCTCTTGTCAAAAAGTAAATTGAATATACAGTCGAAACCCTTTATAGGAGACACTGATATAAAAGACAAATGGACATAAGAGACACCAGTGTGCCTACACCAAAATAAGGGTTCATAAGAAAATGCATACGAGGTCCCCTGCTTATAAGAGACATCTCATGTAAAAGACAAGACAAGAACTGCTGCCCCAAGCACGCCTCTTATAAAAAGGTTGAACTAATAATACAGATCACTACTTAATGCCACATAGAGTAGGAATTCTGAAAGGAAGTGATGAGTACGCATATGAAGTACCTCAGCAATGGCTTAATATATATGGAAATTCACCGTTTTCCATAAACTATTCGTTCACCAATGTTTCAATTTACCTCCGTGAAAAGCTTTTAAAAGGGGCGCATAATATGTCGCTCAGTCTGAGGCAAGTGATTGAGACGTTCACTTTGCTATGTTAATTTCATTATGTTCCCACTCTTGCTAAGTTAACGTTATAGGAGACCAGCAAATAGCTGCACAGGTGTGTTGTATTATACTGTATTGTTTTGTATTCTGTTTTGCTGTATTGTAGTGCTTGAATATTGCATTTTAACATATCATGCTTTATCTTCTTGAAATGTTGTTTAGCATAGTATGGTATGGTTTTGTAAGGTACAACAACCATAACCCACCGCTGTACCGGCCTGAGGACCAACAGTATGCTGAAATAAATACGACGGGAGCATATATAAAAGGTCTAAACTCACCCTTGGGTGAACCCGAGCAGCGTACAAATCTGAGGCTATGCCTATGAGTGTGCAGTGCCATGTGTAGGTAGCGTGGTGCTATACAATCTCGAGGTGCTGATGCACTGCAGGCACAATGTTCGTCTAATGTGGGTTGCTCACATAAGTAAGACAGGTCATGAATTTAAGGTAGTTTCAATCAGTTGGACACCTCTTACATTTCGTAAATACGCAAACTTTATGAATTTCGCTATTCCTCAAAGTTCCTCGTGCAGCATTTTTTTGTACTACAACAAGAACTGTGCCTTCCAAACATACTTTAGTGCATCTGCCTTCAAAGAAATGAAAAGGAGAGATTTAACAATTTCAGTTCGTTCAACACACCTATCAAAGAGTTCAACCCACCTATCAAAGAGTATCAAAGAGGACTGAGGAAATCCGTCCTTATTATTTTGTTCAGATGTTTCCTCTTTACATGACAAACAATGTATTACCCTTCATGCATTAAATTAATTGCAAACTTGTTTCGATCTCATGATTGTCAGAATATTGAGCAGCATAAAAAAGCACTAATAATTGTAGAGTACATAAATGGTGGTTATTGATTAGCACAGCTTGTCCATCAACCGCTGTATATGTTCTCGACATCGCCATGCAAAAAAAAGAGTCTGACAGGAAAGAGGCACTGAGGAGCCCCCGACCTTCGAAACCAACAAAAGGCAGTCCAGAGGGCCCAAGAACTGGCGGAACACCACCGCGTTCCCGGCCCGACTCGGGCATCGCCTACAGTTGTGGCTGTGAGAATTAGAGTCACTGGAAAAAATTCGGAAAAATACAGAGGATGTGAGTGCAGTCACCGACTCTTCTTTATCGATTGGACATATCATCATTTCTATAATTTCCTCATCTGTAGATATCATCATCAGTGTGTGCCAGCTCATCTGAAATAATTACTGCTTTAAATCTTAATTCAAATAATTACTTAATCGAATAATTACTGCATTATTACTACACTGAATCAGACACTCGAACCCTTATTGTTGCCCTGTGAATCAACAGTCACATGCGCTATTGACCCGCATCTTGTTGCAATTGTTGCCCTTCCAAGTCAAGAAGACCTACCAGAGCCAAGCACGCCACCACTCAACTCTCCCACTCCTCTATCAATGACGATAAGCCCTGATCTGACAGCAGCCCAGAGTCAAGAATTTCTGAATTTATTGAACAGACATCTTTCTTTAATTGACGTTCATTCTGCTTTCCTTGGTGTTACAACTTCCGCGACTCACTGAATTCAGACTGATGGCTCCCGAATTATTCACCGGCGCCCATACCGCGTGTCTCTTGCAGAAGGGAAGATAATCGAGGAAAACGTCTCAAACATGCTTCGATGGAATATCATACGTCCTTCCTCGAGTCTATGGTCTTCACCAGTTGTTTTGGTGCAAAATAAAAACGGAACACTACGTTTTTGCATTGATTACCCGGCACTGAACAAAATAACGCACAAAGATGTTTACCCTCTCCCACGAATCGATGGCGCACTAGATTTGCTGCATGGCGTGAAGTATTTTTCCAGCCTTGACCTGCACTCGGGTTACTGGAAAATACCAGTGTCCGAATTTGACAAAGAAAAGACGGCTTTACCACCCCAGATGGGCTATATGAATTTAACGTAGTGCCTTTCAGACTTTGTAACGCGCCTGCTACCTTCGAACGTATGATCGATAGCGCACTGCGTGGCCTTAAGTGGAAAACCTGCTTATGCTACCTTGACGACATCATAGTGTTTTCGTCTGCCTTTTCGCAACATCTGCAACGTCTTGAAGAAGTCCTAGGTTGCCTTGCAAAAGCTGGTTTACAGCTGAATACGAAAAAATGTACCTTCGCAAGCAAGACAATCAAGGTTCTAGGGCACTTAGTCAGCAAAGACGGTATTCGACCAGATCCTAAAAAGGTTGCTGCCGTCCTCGAGTTTCCACGTCCGTTGCGCCAAAAAGACCTGCGCAGTTTACTCGGCTTGGCATCCTACTTTCAGCGCTTTATACGTGATTTCGCAAGGCTTGCCTCTCTGCTCCAACAACTGCTCGCAAGTAACACGGCATTCGTCTGGTCTAAAGACTGTGAAAAGGCTTTCCTAGCGTTGAGGCAAGCCCTGACATACAACCCAGTACAATGTAACTTCGATCCAGGTGCACCCACCATTCTTCACACTGACGCCAGTGGTCATGGTCTCAGTGCCGTTCTACTGCGAATGTGTCATTGCTTACGCCAGTTATGCTTTGACTGCTGCCGAGAAAAATTACACAATAACCAAACAAGAGTGCCTTGCTGTTGAATGGGCAGTACAAAAATTTCGTCCATACCTCCACGGCCGCCACTTCACAGTCGTCACTAAAGAACTTTTCGGACTGTTTTGGCCGCTGGGTGCTTCGTTACAAGAGCACAACTTCGATGTCGTTTACAAGTAAGAAGCACCAAGATGCCGATGCTCTCTCTAGCTGCCCTTCACCCAACTGTAATAGCCCACCGTCACCAATTTCCATCGCAGCATTACCCATCGCAGGTTTCAGTTGGCTAAGATGCGGCCGTCCTTTTACCTTTGTGTCGCATCAACGCGTTGACCCTTACTGCCGCTTCATAATAGCACGTTTAGAAGGCACATCCACTCCTCTGAACGCCCGACTTCACTGACAACTGAAATAATTCAAGCTTCACAATGGTGTTTTTTATACATATTTACCATGTTGAAGGAAACAAATGGGTCCCCATCATACCGCGTTACCTACAACATCAGATTCTTGAGACATTCCACGATGATCCTGCTGCTCAGCATCTCGGCTATCACAAAACGTACGAAAAAATATGCAGTTGATTCACCTGGCATGGCCTCTCATCCGCCATTGCCAAATATGTTTCTTCGCGTGCCTTATGTCAACGGCGGAAATCACCCACTACTGCTCTTTCTGGCTTTCTCCAACCTCTTCCTTGTCCCATTTTGCCATTCGAAGTCGTCGGGATAGACTTGTGCGGCCTCCTTCCCGTAACCTCCAATGGAAATTGTTGGATTGTAACGGCTGTTGACCACCTCACTAGTTATGCGGAAACAGCCTCACTGCACGCTGGTACAGCCACTGAAGTAGCCAATTTTTTTCTGCGTAACATATTTTTACGCCATGAAGCTCCACGTGTTCTGCTCAGCCACCGCGGCAAGGTCGTCATTTTCTCTAGTGTTGCTGAGGTTCTACGCGCCGCCAACACCATCCACAAGACAACTTCTACTTATTATCCACAAACAAATGGCTTGATGGAACGCTTTCATTGTACCCTCTCAGACATGATTGCCATGTACATTAACCCTGGCCACACGAACTGGAATGCCATTTCGCCACGTTCGCCTACAATAGGGCTACGCAATGCACCACTCGCTTTTTTTCTTGTTTTCTGGTCCATGGCCGCTCTCCAAGTGTTACTCTGGACGTCTCCTTCCTTTCGGCTCTTGCTACCTCAGCAGGCCTTTAATCTGCACATTTTTTGTCTCGCCTCGAGCACTACCGTCATCTGGCCCGAATCAACACCGGCATCATTAGGAAGCTCGCAAGTCTCGCTACAACTCAACTCACCGTGCTGTCACCTCTTCTCCAGGAAACGAAGTTCTTCTCTGGATTCCCGTGCGTGTGCCCGGCTTATGTGAAAAATTCCTCGATCGTTTTATAGGACTTTATAGGTTCATTGAACAAACGTCCCCCGTTAATTGCCGTATCTTACCACTTAAAGCTCCCATGACCACCGTTGCCGAGGGACAGAAATTGTGCAACTTTATCGACTGAAACTGTATACCCGATATATTGTCTCTCACATGGCTAGGAGGCTGCTTCCAGCATGACAGGAATTAATGTGAGAGCAGTCACCGACTCTTCTTTATCAATTGGACATGTCATCATCGTTTGTATAATTTCCTCATCTGTAGATGTGATCATCAGTGTGTGCCAGCTCGAGCACGTCTTGAATAAAACTCTTCCTCATAAGTGTTTCAGTCTTAAAATATACATTGTCATTACTCCATCACATACAACACACATAATATGACAGGCACTGGCTTTTGCAAAAAAGGACATCAAGTGGATTTTCACAAATTATAGTAATTACTCACTCGTCCTGAGCATAAACAAACCAGTTCTTCACAAATTACTTGATGCAATATAGAACTTTGCAGTATTCACAAACACATGAACAGGAGCACTTAATTACTTGCACGTGCCACACCTTCACCACAATGTATAACCAAAGGAGCTTGTCTTCAGTATTCATCATGACATCCAATAGGTTTTGTGTACTGCCTGTAAATGTTCCAGTCATGCATACACTTCGTGCCACTGAAGCAGCCCAGTTGCCTATTTCACTGGGGAATGGACCAAGTAGCCCCGACCTTAGTACTTCTCGCACCACACTTGAAAACCACAGATTGAGAAGCACACACCAAGGGCTTTTTCAGCCTTTTCTTTTACAGTTCACATAGTTGCGCTCTCAGGTGAATGTTGCCTGACCTTATGAGCCTCCAAGTGGCGCCTCAGCTCACAACTCCATGCAGAATTCCAGGGACAAAGGTGGCACTGGTAAGGTCTTTCGCCAGTGTGAACGCGAATGTGTGAGACCAAATTGCACTTCTGATTGAAAGCTTTGCCGCAGGAGTTGCACTTGAATGGGCGCTCGCTTGTGTGAATAATATGGTGTCTCTGTTGAGCAGATCTGTTCCTCGCAGTATAGCCGCACACTTGACACTTGAACACGTGCTCTCTTGTGGGAGATCCCAGATGAGGTGACCAGTCAGGGCGATGGCATACAGTAGCAAAGTCTGCGTTATGCAAAATGGCAATTTTTTTAGGAAACGGCAATACTATTACCGAAGGAAGGCCAGCTAGTACGACTACTCTACACTGGGGTCGCAGGATGGTGACAGTTAAAGGTGAGGAAAGGTAGAATTACGACAAAAATATTCACAAAATGGCCTGAAAAAAAGAAAGAACTCTGGTAACCTGTGTTGCAGTTACTTGAAAAGGAATGCTGGGGGTGATCCAAATTTCTATATGACCAAACAAGCGTAGCATAATCCTTTTCATCGATGAAGTTAGTTCTGTAGTATTCAGTAGGATTAACATTGAATCTTTGCATGATTTTGTTTGGGCAGTCACACGGAAAGTTGCCCAAGTTTCACTTTTATGCCAGGTTTTTCAATAGACACTCAGAAAAAGCTGACACTGGCAAATGAGAGTTGGCATGAGAATACAAGCCATTGAGGTGCAGGGATGGGATGAGGCGCTCATATGCTACAGATTGATGGCTGTATTGTGGGATTCAGGGAATACCCAGTGAAATATTGGGGGATCCTTAAACTCTGCCTTTAAGAGATGAGAGATATACACGATAGCCATATTCTGTCTCAATAGAGCTTACTGAGTTCAAAGTGGCTTGTGTCGATGAAGCTTTCACATACGACTGCTTGCTCTTTAAAGGGTAGCATGCGTTAAACCACGGGAAATTCTGCGCCTAAAATCTTTTCGAACTTTCTGCGCACCCACTATGTGGCCTCAAGGAAAAAGGCACAGTAAAGTGCGTGTGTTTCGTAGTGGGTGGCCAACCTTAAACCACGAAGTGATGATAATCATATGTTCTGACGTCTGATCGCAATGTACGCTTGTACCACACATTACTACTGCGATATTACATGTTTGCATTGTGAAGCCTATATACAGAACGCGTGAGTTTTTAAAGCATGCAAGTTATTTTCACGGCATCTTCAAGCAGAGGATGTTATTTTCACTGTATTTCCAAACAGATGTGTGGCTTTGTGGTAGAGTACCTGCTTGCCACACAAATGACAGGTTCGATCTTCACACGAATGGAGAATTTCTTTTGTTATTCATTTTATTTGCATATTTCTCAATTTTTCATTCACACAAAATTATGATGATGCTTCGCTCACAACCACCGACGCCGACGCTGGAATTTCTGCGAAACGAGCTCTTTAACCCTGTCATGCTAAAATGTGGGCGATGTTTCCCGAGTAATCTGCGAGACCACAAAGCTAGCACTTTCCTCATGAATAATTTTAGCACTGCACATGCACCAACACAAGCACTTGTTTCTCAGTTTGCAATGTTAGAGCAAAAGAATTCTGTTGATCTTGTGTCTTGATACGAATTCTTTGCTAACACTGGAGCTCACATTGGGAAGCAGTTAATGTACAACTGGGAAATCAAGCAGAAATCGTTATCGCACATACATCCAGCAACTACTGAAATACCGGAGCACTTCAGACGCAGCGGAAAGTGAATTCGCAGTGAAGAATGAAGCACAATGATTCAAACACACGTGAAAAATTTGCACAAACAAGAAGGAGCACAAAAAGAGAAGGACAAAGAATGAGTGCTGTCTAACTACTGGTTTATTGAAACGAAAATGGAATGCATACGGGAACTAAATTTTTGTTCCAAAAAACTTCAGTCATTAGACAGCGCTCATACTGCATCCTTCTCTACTTGTGCTCAGTCTTATTTGCACTGATTTTTTTTACAACATGCATCGAATTCAACTCGCCCACCTGTCCACCTTACTGCGACTCAAACATTACACAACGGAAAAAGAGGCAACCTCATGTCTGCCGCGTTGTCCGGTATCACAACACTGCGTCTCGTCGCAACCAGTTTTCAATTCTGTGTTTCCCACACTACACAACAAATGAATTTTTAAAATGCATTTATTCAAAACTTTTGTCTAAGAGAAAAATAATAGAGCACAGTCTGCTTCTATTAATGGTTCGACCAATCACTCAAACAGCATGACATAACTGAGAAAAGAAGCCTTGCATTTTTCCTTCGTTTCTTTCGCCATTTGGTTGGTTAGTGCATTAAGCAATACTAACATTGCATTTCCATTTTCTGGGAATAGGTTGTTACAGCTTCTGAGCACACCACCTTAAGAAGACAGTGCTATTCCACAAACAAGAAAGGAAAACCAATGCATTATGGCACACTGTCTGCGGCATGGAATTTGCTGCATTATCAAAGGTTCTGCAAAGAGGGACATTCTGAAATGCCAGGAAGGCAGCACTGGGAGTAATTCGCTATATCTATCCATGCTATGCCACATGATGCATTGTTCCCTTTCGGGATGGGCTATTACATTGATGTAGTATTGTGCGGCAAACGCTGGGCACGGCGCTGAAGCGCCGGCCGACACGACGTACGCAGCAGCCGGAGGCCAAGCAGGAACTCTTTTATTATATACAATGCCGTGCATATATACACAGCGTAGTGCCCCCCGAGGGCGAAATACTTTACATGAAACCGAAACTGGCAACCACAAAACTGAAACACACCATAATTGACGCTTCTTATAAACCAGTCAAAAGTGTGTGTGAATATGTGCATCTCTCTAAGCAGAAAAATGGAGCAGAATTACAATGATGAATGAGAAAGCGCACATACATGGGAGCAGCAAGAAAATAAGAAGGGAGCCAAGTGTCACATAGAAATGGGTTCCATTGAGTTTTGCCCACAGCATTCTATAATGAACTAAGGAGTACCTTCATCAACACATAAATACTAATGTTATGAAGATAGGTCAAGAAGCATTAAAGAAAGAGCTTTGCTAACAAAAGACTACAGCAAATCCTATTAACCTCCCATGAAACAACAATGTTTAAAGCTGGCTGAGCATCCAATAAGTGTAATATGGCAAGGCACGTGAAAAATGCCCACACTTCTTCAACACTTGACCAGGAGATGCCTGAAATCCAGCATAGAGACAGCATGCGTGGGACATGCAATATAGCAACTGGTACTCAACAAATGACACACAATTAAATACTTCATTTTTGGCTCAATTTAAGAAAAGGACATTGGTTATAGTTATGACAATGGTAAGTCCAAGAATTGGAGATCAGCCTGGCATTACACACAAGGACAGCCTGGAAGCTGCTCAGCTGAGCAGAAGAAAGTTAACAAAAGCACATGCTTGCTCATTAAGGAGATCTCACTGCTACAAGTCAGGGACTGCAGAACTACAGAGTGTTTCTGTTTTGATATTAACTTTAAGGCTGGGCCATTGCACAAAAACATATCAGTGAAAAACAATCGGTGTTCCCTTTTGCAAGAAACGCTGTGCCTTTTTATCAAACCACAGTAATGACTCATTCCTAAAGATCAACAAACAGCTCCTTCACCTATTCCCGGATGCAATGCAACATCACAGGATGAATAAACACACGAATAAGAGCACATATCACTTCCACCTTCCGCACACTCAGTCTAATGTGTACCTAATGGAACAAGTCCACAACATTTATCACAACATCCAATAAGTTTGGTGAACATAGTTCCAAACCTCACTGGGGCATGGACAAAGTATCGCCGACCTTGGTACTTCTGGCACAGCACTTGAACCTAGAGCATGAGACGCACACACCACGTGCCTCCTTAGCCTCTTCCTTCACAGTTCACATATGTGCACCCTCAGGTGAATGTTTTCTCTGCTTGTGAGTTTCCAAGTGGCGCATAAGCTCTTTCTTCCATGCAGAATTCCAGGGACAGAGGTGGCACTGGTAAGGTCTTTCACCAGTGTGGATGCGAATATGCGTGCTTAAGTTGAACTTCTTATTGAAGGTTTTTCCGCAGTACTCGCATTTAAATGGACGCTCGCCTGTATGTATCATATGGTGTCTCCGTATGACTGATTTGTGCTTTGAAGTATAGCCACACACATAACATATGAACACACGCTCTTTTGTCGAAGATCTCAGACGAGCTGGCTGGTCAGGGTGATGATGAATAGCAGCAAAGCCTGCGCAATCCAAAATGATAAATCTGTAATAAACAACACAGTTGTGATTGAAGGAAAAAATAAAGAGCCCAGCTAGTAAAATTACTTTACACTGGTTTCAAAGGTTAGCAAGAGTGCAAGGTGAGAAAATGATCAACTCTTATAACCCGCATTAAAGTTTATAAGTGACAAAAAACAAGTTGAATGCACCAGAACTTCCTGATATATGGCTAAACAAGTGTATCACAATTATTTGCCTTGAAGGAGTCAATGCTGAAGTAGTCAGTACGATTAACATTGTATCAAATTCTGGCACCGACGACTCCATTTTCGATGGAGGCAGATATGCCTGAGGCCCATGTGTTTAGGTGCACATTAAAGAACCCCTAGGTGGACGAAATTTCCAGAGCCCTCCACTAAGGCGTCTTTCAAACCTTGGTTTTAGGACGTTACACACCATAAATTATTATTACATGATTAAAGGGACCCTAAAGGCAACTATTAAGTCAACTTTGATTGTTGAAATAGCGGTCCAAAAACCTCGTAGTGTTACTTTTGTCGCCGGAGCCACAGCAGCAACAACGGACATTGAACAATTTCCTGCCATGGCTTGCGAGATGGCAGAAGAGATTGATTCAAATGGGCCCGACTAGATGGCAAAATTCATCTAGTTTAGGTAGGCGAAAATTGAACTTTCGGACCGATCACATTATTTCCCATACTAACCTCCGGCAGTTCATTTTTCAATGCTAAAACAGACATGAACAAGCAGCATTTTATTATTTCCTTGATGCTCTTAAGGTTCTTTATTTAGTGCAGCGAGTGATAAATTGTAGGTGGTACCTCTGACGTAATCAGGATCATTTTGCAAATGTTCAATCGTAGAGCATGTATTCTCTATATTCATTTGAATATCTGGTAAGTAGGGCACTGCTGTTCACAATACTGTCGTTTTATAAGTTGCATTACATTGAGCTTTAATTGTTCTTTACTTTAGTGTCCCTTTAACATTGTATCTTTGTTGACTATTATTACGGCAGCCAGAGAAGATGTTGACAGACTGTCATTTATGCGAGGTTTCTCAATAGTCACTCACACAGAGCTCATGTCCAGGGTACCAAGCGACTGCCATGAGATGAGGCCCTCATCTGCAACTGATAGGTGCCTGTTCAGTGGCCTTTAATGTAGTCAAACATACTTTGATAATTTAGTTGGCGTTTATTGAATAATTGCAAGAGGTCTGCAAGCTTGCACCTGCCTTGTGTATGTTAGTCAGGTACGATTTTCTTTGCTAGTGATTTTAAAACGAAAAAGGGCTATGATGTGGTTTTTTTTGGAGCTCATGTTGTGAAGTGATTAGGCGGCAGTAGCAAAATCAAACAGAAATCGTTATAGTACATTCATTCAACAAAGAGAGAGTATTTCCGATGTATCTGAGCATTTCCGATGCACTGGAAAGTGAACAATTCGCAGTGAATTATGAAGGATAATAATTCAAATGCAACACTATTCATATGCTTCATCCTATATTACAACACTGTGTCTTGCTGCCACTGATTTTCTACTCGCCCATTTACTTACAGCAATACACAATGAATTACGCCTTAGAAATGCATTTAGGCCTATTTCCAAAGAAGAAGCTAGAAGAATGCATACTACATCTATTAATGGTTTAATCAATCATTCACAGACCTCAACGAATTTGACAAAACCAGTCTAGCATTTTTTGTTTGCGTACTTGCCTCCCTGGTTTGCTAGAGGCAATAAAAAAAGGCATTTCCATTTGCATGAAATAGCATATCATGCTTATGAGAACACCACCAATAAGAAACACTGCTGCAGCAGAACCAGGGGTTGCAAAGGTTTCCAAAGCGAATATTCAAAACGTTCCAGAAACTGCGACAGGTGTTTCAAGGACTCAAAGAGACACACAAGGTTGCAATTCCTTTATACTCTAAAGTTGCCAAAAATGACTAATTTTACTACATTAAATTAAATACATCGATATGACAATTATAACAAACATGTCTAGTCTGCATTATTTACTTTAGCTTCACGTTTTTAAAAATGTGGAAAAGCAGCACCGACAAGCAATACGTATCTCTCTTTCACTCGTTCGTGGTTTGACCCCGTGTAAATTTTTTTTTTTTCCCTGTGCAGCTTTGCAAAATGAAACCACATGCACTCACACCAAATTACTGTTTCTGAAATGGGGAGTTTGTGAGGTGAACGGCGACCTTTCATAATAGGAAGGCTGCAGTACCGATTGCGAAAGCGTTGTTTGGGAAATTCAAGGACATTAAAGAACGGGAATAATTTACAGGGATTTCAAGAGCCTTGAAAACACACTTTTCGAATGCAAGGTCTTTCAAGGATTTCAAGGGCCTGTACGCACCCTGGCCAGAACTGAGGGACGAAAACCACTGACCGACACTCTCACATTGTTAACTCTTTAATTCAGAACTGCCACACCTCAAAAAGTCCACTGTTCCTCAAAGTCAATTTTTCAACACTAATAAAACAAAAAAGCCAGTTAGCAAAAAAAAACCTTGACTACGACATCGAACTAAATGTTCTACAATAGAGAATATTCTGAAACATAAACATAAACCAGAACGTAAAACTTGAGAGTAATTCTGTATGTCCACTCACTCGGACACTTGACGCATTGTTTGGGATGAGCTATTACACCTACACTTATTTAACTAGTCGAAAGGATGTGGTGATGTGCAGTTCCCTTTAAGAAAAAAAAAAAAAAAACGGAGCAGAATTGCTGCGATGAATCAGAAAGCACTCATATGAAAAAAAAAGGCAAGAAAACAAAAACGGAGCAAAGTGTCATAATCAAATAGGTTCTACTATGATAAACTAGGTTCCATTATGATGAACTAATGAGCTCCACATTAAAACGTATGATAAAGATACTTTAGGAAACGTCAAGGGATATTTTACTAACGCAGAAGCACAGTCAATCCTAACGACCTCCAAATAAACAACAACACCTAAATATAGCTTATTCTGGAATAAGAGCAACTTCGCGAGGCTCAGGGAAAATGTGCACGCTTTCTTGTCTGAACACAAAACCAGTTGATGCTTCAAATTGAACATAGAGGCAGCATGTGTGCGACATGGAATATAGCAATTGGTTCGAAAAAATTATGACATCATGAAATGCATTCTCTTTGGCTTTGGTTAACAAAAAGTTTGTTGGCATTTGCCTGAAGTAATATTAAGTCCAAGGAGCATTCTTTCCGAAAAATGGACAAGTAGCTGCCATGAGACATGAAAACATCCTGGAAGCAACACAGCTGACCAGAAGAATGTAAGAACATGTGTGCACTTGTTGGGAAATTATGAGTAATCTCCCTGCTACAACTAAAGAGTTGTAGAAATATAGACATTTGAGATCATTGTTATTGTTACACCATGACACAAAGCACACCTCTGTGAAGAATAACAGGAACAAGCAAAAAAATCATAAAGTGACTTATTCTAATGCTGCAGTAATGGCTGAATCCTAAGCGTTAACAAACCAGTATTTCAGAAATCACTTAATGCAACGCACCTTTGCAGTATGTACAAAGACACGAATTAGAGCACATAATCACTTGCACGAGCCACAAACACAGTCCAATGCACACCTACAGAAGCGAGTCTTCAACATTTAACAACACAACCACTAAGTTTTGCATATTAACGGCACGTGTCCTGGAGTTACGCGCGTACTTTATGTCGTTCAAGCAGCACAGTTGCAGGTTTCCCCGAGGCATGAACGATGTAGTCTTCACCTTAGCACTTTTGGCAACGCACTTGAAGCCACAGAACAAGACGTCTCCTCAGTCGTTTTCTTTGCGATTCACATGTGTGCACTTTGAGGTGAGTGTTGGCTGCACTTGTGAATTTTGTTGAAGTGGCGTGTAAGCTCACCTTTCCATGCAGAATTCCAGGGACAGAGGTGGCACTGGTAAGGTCTCTCACCGGTGTGGGTGCGAATGTGCCTGACCTTGTTGTACTTCTGACTGAAGGTTTTGCCGCAGTGGTCACATTGGAATGGGCGCTCGCCTGTGTGTGTTATTCGGTGTGCTGACATATGAGTGCGGTACTTTGTAACATAGCCACAATCGGGACACTTCCACAGGCGTCTTATCCTGCGACGGCCCAAACTGGCTGGATGACCCGGGCGACGGAGCAAAAAGTCTGCAAAAGTCAAAACAATGCATTTTCATCAGGTCAGAGTTAGTCTTGCAGGGTGAGATAGAATAGATAGAAAGTGTAACTACTGCACAGTGGGTCAAGATTATGGACACAGTGAAAAATGGAAAAAATTGCAGGACACATTGAAATTTTCAAGTGTGTTTGGCAAAAAGCCTCTAGCCATTCGACCGACTATGCCATGTCTTTCTTTCCCACAGTCAGTGCAATGCCCAAAAATGAAAAGTGTATGTTCTTTTTTTTTTATTTATTACCGAAACTCGCAGTGTGATGCGAGACTAATCTGCCTGCACTTCACATGCGTACATATTTTAACGTTTCGTGTGCCGAGCTGACGCCATCTGTGTTCCAACTCTCATAAGGCTCCTTTATCCTCCTGCGTGAGGGGGAGACGCCAAGGCTAGCGCCATGCCTGGGAGCTGGACACCAGACACCACGAGTATAAGATATTGAAGGGTTTTACCTTCAGACAAAGCAACATTTTATGCAACAAATGGCACAAGGTGAACAACAGGTACTAAACATGGAACTAAATCCTGAAACGGAAAGCACAACACACATAATCTGTAATAAATGCAATCAAAGCACTTCATAAATGCCTGCACATAGGGTCCTCTGATGAGGTAAATTCTGAAATGGTTAGTACGACTAATGTTCCTTATATAACAGCACAAGGCATTCGGAATGACAGTGTCGACGCCTTTATGACCTCTAAAAAAATTGGAGCAAGCTTGAGCTTCGCTTTCAAGAGCAGATCGAGAGGGCGTAATCGGGCTTCATACGCATTGCCTTGTGAAATGCTGGCCTTCCTCCATTCTAGGTGGATGTCTAAACTGTACCGTAGGGAAACTAATGACTGTGTGCATAACATGGACTGTTTCAAAATATTATAAAATTCCTATTGCAAGCACAGTTGTTAAGTGTCCACTATGCCATAATTACTCCTTTTGGAAATCAGCAAAGGCCTCACTATGTGTCCATAGGGCAACACGTGAATGCAATGCACAGCTGTTTACATTGTTTCCAATTATGCAGCTGATGATGATTAATTATGTCTGAGCACTCTGTAATAAGTGGGCTTTTAACACACCAACTCCTCGCTCATTTCACATGTTTTGATGCCTGGCGCGAATCTACGCCTTTGCCATGCAATACATGATGTGTTAAAGAGTCTCCTTTCAATACATCCATTCATCTAGTATTTATACAAAGCAGTTTTATCCAATATTGTGTCTCTGCAGTATAATACCTGTGTGCTACACAGATTGCCTGTGTCCAATCTTCATTTTGGCAAGGGTAATTTTATCACTTATATTATTTAAATCGTTTCTGGTTTTCTGTCTCAGAGAAGATCATTTTTCACTCACAATGACGCCCATGTCATCACCATCGCTGAAATTTTTGCGAAACGAGCTATTTAACACTCACGTGTTAATCCAAGCCCACACGGGCCAGTTTGGATGCATAAAGTGTACTATACCAGTTCATTTAACCTGCAAGATTGTAGACCATGTAGTCTGAAACATACCTAGTTTGTGTTCGAGGAAAGGGCAAAGATGAATAGAACACAGGTACTGACAAAATCGTGCCACGATTTACACACCAACACAATTTTCCTGTCATCAGTATTTCTTGAATTACAAAAGTAGTTGAGCCTGGCAACTTGGTAGAACTGTACAAATATCTTTATATTAGTGCAGCTCTCTTCAAAACCAAGAAAAAACATGTTGCAGGGGCACAAAGCGTAATACGGAAAGGCTTTTAGAAAATGCGGCAATCTTCTGTGTCCATGTTTTCCATAAGGCACCTATACTTGTGCACATACTTGTCCCCAGCAGAATGCCTACATTCCACAGACCAGATCATTGTGCACAAATTTTGGCATCTCAACAAAAATAATATTGAGGCCGTGGGAGGAACTGTGGTGCGGCAATATCAGTAGACTCGTTCTTTAGGATGTGAAGATCTAAAGTTGTTTTCTGCACTTGTTTACTCTGCTCCTTTGATGCTCTCTTCCATGCACTGGCCAGCAGAATGGCTGAGGCCTCTGTAATGAATGAAAGAGGGCACAGCATAAAGATTTCAGCTGAATAAAACAGCAATGAAAAGGTGGAGAACACGCATGACAAAGATATAAAACATATGTTATGAGCTAACACATCAAGCATATCATTAAAGTTTGTAGCTAATCTACTTCACAGACTACCAAACCTGTAATGGTTGTTATGGTTCTCCATTTCTAAGCACAAGGTCTGTAGTTCATGGCTTGCGAGACCTCTGTGGGAAGAAAACTCAAAGAAGATTGTGCATTTAGACTTTCGTAGATGTTAGCGGAATCCTACACTTTTAAACTTAATCTACTGCCTTTGATAACCCAGCGACGTACCAGTCACGTTAAAGGGACACTAAGGTCAAATGACAATTTACGTCAGCGTGAAAGCTCAATTAATGACAACATCTAAAACGACAATATTATCAACAGGAGAAAGCTCAATGAATGACAACATCCAAAACGACAATATTAGCAACAGCAGTGCCTTACGTACCGAGAAATTAAAGTAAATGCATGAGAACACTTGCACTACGCATAAGACATTAGCAAAGTGATCCCAATGACGTGAAAAATACCGCTTAAAATTAATTCCTAGTAATCAAACTAGGTGCACTAAATGAAGAACCTTTTGTGCATCAAGAGACGTAACAAAATGCTGCTTGTTTGTTTCTGTTTGATTAGGGGAAACAAGAACTGCTGGACGTTACTATAGGGAATGGTGAGATGGTTCAAAGGTTCAATTTTCGCCTTGTTAAACTGGACAGGTCGTGCCATCTAGCGGTGCCCAGTCGAATTAAGCACGCCTGCCCCGTCGCAGCCCATGGCAGGAAACTGTTCAATGGCCATTGTTGCGGCTGTGGCTTCAGCTACTTTCGCTCTGCTGCTACAAGTGTTGATGGCCGCACGGTAAAACTGGGCAACGTTGTGCATGGCAACAGTGACGCGACACGTTCCACTTCGGACAGGTAATTTGAAGTGTGCTAAACAGATGCAGACTACTAAAACGTAATTTCATTTCAAAATAAATACTTCCTTGGCACAAAAGCAAAACTACAAAGTTTCTGGACTGCTATTTCAACAATAAACGTTGACTTAATAGTTACGTTTAGTGTTCCTTTAAATTCGAGTAATATATTGCCGCCCTTTTCCAATATAAAGTCAAACTCATAATGTTTGACATTACTCGTCAAACACTATGATGTGTGAAAAATAATACGTGAGGAGTTTTTCATCCTTAAGTGTCTGAAGTATTAGAGATACTTGCTCAGTCAGAAACACTTTAGTCCTTTACATACATGCAAGTCACATTTATAAGAACACTCAACAAGAAATAAGAGTAAAAATGGAATGATCAAACAGGCAGGATTTGTGGGGTGGAAGTCTCAGGTGCAGCTGCCAAAACTAGCTCAGTGCAGTCTATCTATTCATCAGCTTCATGGTGCAGTACCTTTTTCAGGGAACTTACATATAGTTGTGAGATGAGGCCCTGTCTCACTTCTTCATCTTCTGTTATGCATTTTCGAGAGGCTTTAACCCATTGAAAATTTTCTTACATTGCTCCCCTAAATGCAAACATCGTTCAAACACAACAAATACATTCCCAACCTCGCGGCTACTCGACGAAACTGCCCCTAGCCTTCTAGAGAAATTTTGGCACCACCCTTTGTCCTGTTATTATTGAAGCAGATTTAATCGTCCCGATTAGCAATAGTCGCTGATTAACCCAAATAACGCTGTAGGATCAAATAGCGATCGAAATTTCCCGTCTGACACCGGCATAACCAACGCGCGCACATCATCATGTCAGACCGCAGTCCGCTCACATATCCGACGACTGCGTTTGAGTTGCTTCACAAAGCAGAACCAAATAGGAACTCGTGGAACACAACAGTCACGTGAAAGGCGAGTTCCTACGCAGCGCGCCTATGCGATGCACTAAACGGGAACCAGCAAACGGCAACGACACAGACGCTCTGTCAGACCACAATACGCAGTACTTCCAAGCTGTAGCAGCTGCCACCAGTCAGTACAAGCTTACTGAATTTACCTCTGACTTGAATCGATGACATACTTTTGTCGTCCTTTTCAAAATTCGAAAGAAAATTTTGCACACGACCGCGTGGCTACAGTGGCTAGATCTAGCCACTGTAGCGTGGCGTAGTTATCACGCAGTCTTCGAATCATCACTCCTTTTCACACCCGTAAAGCTAAGCCAGAGGGCAACAACAATCGAAAGCTGCTTCATCGACTGTAGGCACACGAAATCAACACTCGCAGGTAAGTAAACAACAAGAAACACTGCACAGATCGAGCAAAATGTGTCATCTTTCAAACTACTCATTCTTTCCCTCCATCAACGCCTCCTCTAGACAGATGCCTGAGGAATGGCCCGCGCTCCCAGCGGAGTTGGCCTTCAGTTTTAAACAAACTCCGCGAGGTGGCGCTCGCGACCAACAGTATTATTTTTTTCTTTTGCCATCTTGGGTGAGGTGTGCGTACATTGAACACGCAAAGTTTTGTAGTAGAGCTTAGACTTTTTTTTTTCGTAGTGCAGAGCTCGAGTTTAGTAATTATCGAGTATAGAGACAATTGGTGTCAGAGAGACATGGTTAAAAAAACTGTAAAGTGTTCAGGATGTGGAGTGGGTTTGAAAGTGGACCCTAGCGTAGAAGCGGATGGAGAAGAGGCTGACGCGAAGTGTAGGCAATGTGAGGTCGAGGAAAAAATGGAGAAAATGATTGTTGCACAGAGTGAACTGCTGATGAGAATCGCCGAGCTCGAGACTGCGTTGGCGACAGAGCAAAAGAAAACGAGGGCATTGGGAGAAAGACTGGAGTCCGCCGAGGAAGAAAACGAGGGCAATGGGAGAAAGACTGAAGTCCGCCGAGGAAGCACTAGCGAAGCTGAAAAAAGATGCGGCCTACGGAGGGAACAGCGGGGAACCGGCAACCAGAGTGGTGGAGAAGGAAGAGCAAGCAAGTTTGGAAAAAACAGGTTCAGCCGATTCAATTATCGCAAGGCCCAGTTTCAGCGAGGTAGTGGTGGCGCTGAGAGGGGACAAAGCAGCCAGCGTCACAGGTGCAAGTAGCCCCCAAGTGCAGGACGCTCCAGCTGAAAAGTCACAACATGTGATAATCGCCGGGGACTCGAATTTAAATCGATGCACAGAAGCCATCAAAGAGAGGGTAAGAGGTGACAAGAGGGTTGCGCTAGGGACGTTCCCAGGACGCAAGCTTGAAGCAGTCAATGATGAGGCAAGCGAGCGCAAAACTCAAAACTACAGCTGATAGACGAAACCTCGTGATAATTTCAGCCGGTTTAAACGACGTCTTAAATGAAGATACAGCAGGACTAGCAACCACACTGGCGAAAGGCGTCGATGACATGCGCGCCACTTCTCTTAAGGTACAGGTAGTCATATGCACGATACCGGAGCTACCGGTGCGTGATAGCAACCTGCAAAGAGCGGTTGTCAACGCAAACCAAGAGATATGGCGGTTGAGTAGAGAGAAAGGCTTTGAGGTGGTGGAAATAAACAGAGAGGTGCGTAGGTGTGGTGGTTTTCAACGAGACAGAATTCACTTCGATGGGCGGCTAAGTCATGAGGTGGGTTGGCAACTTGCAGGACGCGCAGGAGCTTTTTTGGGGGGCAAGCGAGCCCTTCGGGGTGCAGGATAACTAGTAACGAGGAAAACAACCAGGGATACCCTTCGACAGGTGGTATAGACAGATACGATTCCAAAATGGTACCAATATATAAGATAGGTAGAGTCCGGGGCATAAATAGACGTAGCCACGAGCACCGAGCGAATTCAGACATAGGATATATTAACATGCAGGGTGGTAGGAACAGGCTGAAGTGGGAAAAGATAGAAGAACAGCTAAGGGAAGAGAGGCCGATGGTATACGATTTTGTTGAAACACATCTCAGGAACATGGAACAACCTCCAAACAATCCGGACTATGCGCGGGAATATTGTAATAGAACAGAAGGCAGCAGAAAGGGGGGTGTTATTGGGGCATTCATTCATAAAAGTACAAACTGGCAAAGGGTCAAGCAGGAGTGCAAGGAACATTTATGGCTAAAAGGGAAAGTGGCAGGTCAAATGACACTCCTTGGTTTCGTGTACTTGTGGACGGGAGCAAAGGCCAGAGAGGAAAACCAGGTACTGGTAGAGTGTATATCAAAGGACATTCAGGAGTTAGGAAGAGAGTGCGAGATAATTATACTAGGAGACATGAATGCGCACATAGAAGATATAGATGGGTATAGACAGGCAATATGATCATGGATATGTGTGAAAGGCTTGATTTGATCATTTGCAACAGTACCGAGAAGTGTGAAGGGCAAATAACATGGGAGGTAGGAAGGCTGCAGTCGACGATAGATTATGCACTGATGTCACATAGGATGTATGATAAGCTCAGGGGAATGCACATAGATGAAGGTGGCTACAGAAGTCTGGGTAGTGATCACAAACGTATCAAGCTAAGTTTTGGAAGAGCAGTGAAAGTGGGAAGGAGACAAGATGAGCAACTACAGGAAAATTTTTATCCAGAAAGGAAAATTGATATAGCCACTAAACAAATTGAGAAAGTAATCACGGAGGATAATAAGACAATGTGGACATACACGAATCTAATTAGACTCTGAGCTAGAGCTTGCTAAGACGCGTGACAAGTCACCCTAGAAAAGAAGACCCAAACCCAAAAGTTGGTGGGATGAGGATGTTAGGAGAGCCATAGCAAAACGTGAGGAAGCCTCCAGGGAACACAGACATGCTAAGCAGTGGGGTGAACCGACTGATGATGTTGAAAGAAAATGGGAAACCTTTCTAAGCTGTAGAAGGGATGCATCCCTTCTGATCAATGAAAAGATTACAAGAAAGAGAGCTCAGTGGCTGGCAGAAGTACATAAAAAAGATAGAAAGACAGCTGGGAAATTTCGGAACTATTTAAACTCCCTAAGAAATGAGACGAGCCTAGAGCAGAGTTTTATAACTACAGCCCAAGGTGCTAGGCTAGAAGGTGACTAAGCTATTGAATATATAAGAACAAGGGTTAGAGAAAAATTTCAACAAAGAAGTACTTTATGCACCACAATAGACAAGGACGAATCAAGTGGTGCAATGGTTCCATTTTCACAACGAGAGTGGGAAAGGGCTGAGAAAAGGGTTCCTAGTAGTACATCAACAGGCCCAGATGACATTCCAATTACGCTGACAAAGACATTAGGTCCGAAGTCTAAGCAGGCTTTGAGAGAGGCAGTGAGCAAAACAATAATCGATGGTGAAGTTCCCGATGGATAGAAACTTAGCAGGATGAGCATGATCTATAAAAGAAAGGGGGACAAAGCTGACATAAGCAACTACCGTCCTATAACAGTGACATCAGTGGTCTACAGGCTAGCAATGCAGATTATAAAGGAAAGACTGCAGGCATGGATAGAGGATGAGGGGGTGCTGGGGGAACTGGAGAATGGGTTTTGGAAACACAGGAGGTTGGAAGACAATCTGTTCTCACTGACGCAGTGCATCGAAATAGCAGAAAAGGAACACAGGCCCCTGTGGCTAGCATTTTTGGATATCAAGGGAGCGTACAATAGCGTGGTTCAAGAGGAATTGTGGAGAATACTGGACACACTAGGCGTGGAACATGTAGTCACTAATCTTTTAAAGGATATCTATAAAGATAACAAGGTAGTTATAAAGTGGGAAAAACAGGTATCCAAGCCTGCAGAGGTAAAACGGGGGCTTAGGCAGGGGTGTCCCCTGTCACCCTTATTATTCATGATGTAACTACAAGGATTAGAGGCCAAATTAGAGGGAAGTGGACTGGGCTTCAACCTCTCTTTAGTCAAACAAAGAAAACTTATTGATCAAGCACTACCAGCAATAATGTACAGAGATGATATAGTGCTAACGGCCAACAACAAGGAAGATTTGCAGAGATTGATGGACATCTGCGGTAATGAGGGAGATAGGTTAGATTTTAGATTCAGTAAGGAAAAATCAGCAGTCATGATTTTCAATGACAACGAAGGTAGTGAGCTTAGAATACAGGAGGTCACGCTAGAGATAACAGATAAATACATATATCTGGGCGTATGGATAAGCAATGTGACCAAGTATCTAAGGGAACATGAAATATACGTGACGACTAAAGGTAACAGGAATGCAGCAGTGATGAAAAATAGGGCATTGTGGAATTACAATAGGTATGATGTTGTGTGAGCAATATGGAAAGGGGTCATGGTTCCTGGGCTGACGTTCGGCAATGCGGTCTTGTGCATGGCATCAGAAGTTAAAGCAAGATTAGAAATTAAGCAACGTGGAATAGGTAGGCTTGCTTTAGGAACTCACTGGAATACACCAAATCAGGGAGTACAAGGTGATATGGGATGGACATCATTTGAGGGCAGGGAAGCTAGCAGCAAGATAAAATTTGAGAAGCGATTGAGAGAAATGGGGGAGGAGCATTGGGCTAGGAAGGTTTTCAGCTACTTGTACATGAAGAATGTTGATACAAAATGAAGGAAGCGAACCAGAAAATTGACTGGTGAATACTTAGAAAACAGCAGGTGGCCAAACCAAAAAGAACTATCGGTTAAGAAGAAAGTGAAGGAAACGGAGACTGACATGTGGAGAATGGGCATGATTAAGAAGTCCGCACTAGAGATCTATCGAACTTTTAAGCAGGAAATTGCCAAGGAAAGGATCTATGATAACATTTTTCATTAGTCTATAAAACAGGTATCCATTGGTAATATTCCATATGTTGCTATCGTGAGGTCATTATTGGCAGCAATATGCTTTTATTTTTCCTTCCAGGAAGAAAAAAAAAACTGATGTTAACGTTTGGTGCCATCGTATACAGTGTTACAGCTTCAATCGTCCCACAGTTCAGTCAAGAGCGCAGGATGAAAATCTAGGCGAATTACACGCTTGACACATGTAGCATTTTACTTTCAACAGCACAGTGTTTAAGCTTCAATTCCAGCCTGGCCGAAGGCCTCTCCGAACTCGGAACACATGTGTCAAGCTAAGCGGAAACAAGGCATTTCCACACAGATATATATATATATATATATATATATATATATATATATATATATATATATATATATATATATATATATATATATATATATATATATATATATATATATATATATATATATATATATATGAGATATAGATGGAGGCGGAAATGTCGAGGCCCGTGTGCTCAGCTTTGGGTGCACGTTAAAGAACCCCAGGTGGTCAAAATTTCCGGAGCCCTCCACTACGGCGTCTCTCATAATCATATGGTGGTTTTGGGACGTTAAACCCCACTAATCAATCAATTATATATGAGATATAACAGACAGTAATGCCAAGGAATGTACAGGGGAAGTTATTAGAACCAATGGAATGTGTTTCTGGCACATCACAGTGTTCACAATTAGGACCGGTGTCACTGCGACCGATGATATGTGCGTAAAGTCTGGTGTATGCTACACCAAGACGAATGCGGTGGATCATACTTGTGTGTTGCCGTTTCAATTTAGGGGGAATGCGGAACCTCATTTCCGGGTCCCATTTGTGAAGTCAGTCAAACTGTGATATTTTTAAAAAAGTCAACAGTTATTTTAGATTTCTAACAGCACAGCTCTGCCGACACCCACTTGAAACTGTGCGTGTGGAAGCATACCACAAAGAAAGGTGAGAGTAAAATGGATGCAAATATGAGATGGCATAGCGCAACCATGAAAGCAGAAGAATGGAGAGGGAAAGAGGAGTGAGGGCAAAGAGGACAAACAGTAATACATAGCAACATAGCATAGCCAAGTGTGTGGCTACAGCAGTTTTTTGGTTTCGTTTTTAATTACGTCTCTCGAAGACAATGAGCATAGTGCAACCTTTACAACAGTTAGGAAACTCGCATTACGGATCGCACACCTCTTCAACACAGTCACCCAAGACTCCATAGACTTGTGCAGAGCCGCCGAGTGAGGCCATCGTCTCGCCAGGCTCCAGCAAAGCCCGTCACTGTTTGGTTTCGTTGTTATTGGTTAGCTCTTCGCTATATTAAATATGAAGCATTTCATTCTGACCTGCAGGCACTTGACTGCCTCTGACTATCATTCTATCTAGCCGCCTAAGTCAGGGTGCTCTCGTGGTTGCATCCTTAACATTGCGCTGCTTAACCTCACTATAGCATACACTAATACGGCAAATAGTCAGTCAAATGGGTGGCAAACTAAATACTCTGCACTATGTGAATAACATATGAGAGCACTCAGAAGTTGGGATATGCTTGACAGAGTACACAGGAGAGCCACTCGGTTTCATCCTGTCAACATACTCCTCGAAAGAATTGGTAACAGAAATGGTTTGTCTTCTCAGACTTCCCACTCTAGCAGATCATCAAAAACTGGTCAAGCTAAGATGATTTTTCCTCTTGTCAAAAAGTAAAGTGAATATACAGTCGAAACCCTTTATAGGAGACACTGATATAAAAGACAAATGGACATAAGAGACACCAGTGTGCCTACACCAAAATAAGGGTTCATAAGAAAATGCATACGAGGTCCCCTGCTTATAAGAGACATCTCATGTAAAAGACAAGACAAGAACTGCTGCCCCAAGCATGCCTCTTATAAAAAGGTTGAACTATTAATACAGATCACTTATAATGCCACATAGAGTAGGAATTCTGAAAGGAAGTGATGAGTACGCATGTGAAGTACCTCAGCAATGGCTTAATATATATGGAAATTCACCGTTTTCCATAAACTATTCGTTCACCAATGTTTCAATTATCGTCCGTGAAAAGCTTTTAAAAGGGGCACATAATATGTCGCTCAGTCTGAGGCAAGTGATTGAGATGTTCACTTTGCTATGTTAATTTCATTATGTTCCCACTCTTGCTAAGTTAACGTCATAGGAGACCAGCAAATAGCTGCACAGGTGTGTTGTATTATACTGCATTGTTTTGTATTCTGTTTTGCTGTATTGTAGTGCTTGAATATTGCATTTTAAAATATCATACTTTATCTTCTTGAAATGTTGTTTAGCATAGTATGGTATGGTTTTGTAAGGTACAACAACCATAACCCACCGCTGTACCGGCCTGAGGACCAACAGTATGCTGAAATAAATACGACGGGAGCATATATAAAAGGTCTAAACTCACCCTTGGGTGAACCCGAGCAGCGTACAAATCTCAGGCTATGCCTATGAGTGTGCAGTGCCATGTGTAGGTAGCATGGTGCTATACAATCTCGAGGTGCTGATGCACTGCAGGCACAATGTTCGTCTAATGTGGGTTGCTCACATAAGTAAGACAGGTCATGAATTTAAGGTAGTTTCAATCAGTTGGACACCTCTTACATTTCGTAAATACACAAACTTTATGAATTTCGCTATTCCTCAAAGTTCCTCGTGCAGCATTTTTTTTGTACTACAACAAGAACTGTGCCTTCCAAACATACTTTAGTGCATCTGCCTTCAAAGAAATGAAAAGGAGAGATTTAACAATTTCAGTTCGTTCAACACACCTATCAAAGAGTTCAACCCACCTATCAAAGAGTATCAAAGAGGACTGAGGAAATCCGTCCTTATTATTTTGTTCAGATGTTTCCTCTTTACTTGACAAACAATGTATTACCCTTCATGCATTAAATTAATTGCAAACTTGTTTCGATCTCATGATTGTCAGAATATTGAGCAGCATAAAAAAGCACTAATAATTGTAGAGTACATAAATGGTGGTTATTGATTAGCACAGCTTGTCCATCAACCGCTGTATATGTTCTCGACATCGCCATGCAAAAAAAAGAGTCTGACAGGAAACAGGCACTGAGGAGCCCCCGATCTTCGAAACCAACAAAAGGCAGTCCAGAGGGCCCAAGAACTGGCGGAACACCACTGCGTTCCAGGCTCGACTCGGGCATCGCCTACAGTTGTGGCTGTGAGAATTAGAGTCACTGAAAAAAATTCGGAAAAATACAGAGGATGTGAGTGCAGTCACCGACTCTTCTTTATCGATTGGACGTGTCATCATCATTTGTATAATTCCCTCATCTGTAGATATCATCATCAGTGTGTGCCAGCTCATCTCAAATAATTACTGCATTCAATCTTAATTCAAATAATTACTTCATCGAATAATTACTGCATTATTACTACACAAAATCAGACCCCCGAACCCTTATTGTTGCCCTGTGGATCAACAGTCACATGCGCTATTGACCCGCATCTTGTTGCAATTCTTGCCCTTCCAAGTCAAGAAGACCTACCAGAGCCAAGCACGCCACTACTCAACTCTCCCACTCCTCTATCAATGACGATAAGCCCTGATCTGACAGCAGCCCAGAGTCAAGAATTTCTGAATTTATTGAACAGACATCTTTCGTTAATTGACGTTCATTCTGCTTTCCTTGGTGTTAGTACTTCCACGACACACCGAATTCAGACTGATGGCTCCCGAATTATTCACCGGCGCCCATACCGCGTGTCTCTTGCAGAAGGGAAAATATGAGGAAAACGTCTCAAACATGCTTCGGTGGAATATCATACGTACTTCCTCGAGTCTATGGTCTTCACCAGTTGTTTTGGTGCAAAATAAAAACGGAACACTACGTTTTTGGATTGATTACCCGGCACTGAACAAAGATGTTTACCCTCTCCCACAAATTGATGGCGCACTAGATTTGCTGCATGGCGTTAAGTATTTTTCCAGCCTTGACCTGCACTCGGGTTACTGGCAAATACCAGTGTCCGAATCTGACAAAGAGAAGACGGCTTTACCACCCCAGATGGGCTATATGAATTTAACGTAGTGCCTTTCAGACTTTGTAACGCGCCTGCTACCTTCGAACGTATGATCGATAGCGTACTGCGTGGCCTTAAGTGGAAAACCTGCTTATGCTACCTCGACGACATCATAGTGTTTTCGTCTGCCTTTTCGCAACATCTTGAAAAAGTCCTAGGTTGCCTTGCAAAAGCTGGTTTACAGCTGAATACGAAAAAATGCACCTTCGAAAGCAAGACAATCGAGGTTCTAGGGCACTTAGTCAGCAAAGACGGTATTCGACCAGATCCTAAAAAGGTTGCTGCCGTCCTCGAGTTTCCACGTCCGTTGGGCCAAAAAGACCTGCGCAGTTTTCTCTGCTTGACATCTTACTTTCAGCGCTTTATATGCGATTTCGCAAGGCTTGCCTCTCCGCTCCAACAACTGCTCGCAAGTAACACGGCATTCGTCTGGTCTAAAGACTGTGAAAAGGCTTTCCTAGCGTTGAGGCAAGCTCTGACATACAACCCAGTACTATGTCACTTCGATCTAGGTGCGCCCACCATTCTTCAGTGACGCCAGTGGTCATAGTCTCAGTGCCGTTCTACTGCGAATGTGTCATTGCTTACGCCAGTTATGCTTTGACTGCTGCCGAGAAAAATTACACAATAACCAAACAAGAGTGCCTTGCTGTTGAATGGGCAGTACAAAAATTTCGGCCATACCTCCACGGCCGCCATTTCACAGTCGTCACTAAAGAACTTTTCGGGCTGTTTTGGCCGCTGGGTGCTTCGTTACAAGAGCACAACTTCGATGTCGTTTACAAGTAAGAAGCACCAAGATGCCGATGCTCTCTCTCGCTGCCCTTTACCCAACTGTAATAGCCCACCGTCACCAATTTCCATCGCAGCATTACCCATCGCAGGTTTCAGTTGGCTAAGATGCGGCCGTCCTTTTACCTTTGTGTCGCATCAACGCGTTGACCCTTACTGCCGCTTCATAATAGCACGTTTAGAAGGCATATCCACTCCTCTGAACGCCCGACTTCACTGACAACTGAAATAATTCAAGCTTCACGATGGTGTTTTTTATACATATTTACCACGTTGAAGGAAACAAATGGGTCCTCATCATACCGCGTTACCTACAACATCAGATTCTTGAGACATTCCACGATGATCCTGCTGCTCGGCATCTCGGCTATCACAAAACGAACGAAAAAATATGCAGTCGGTTCACCTGGCATGGCCTCTCATCCGCCATTGCCAAATATGTGTGATGTTATTGGGGCAGGACCGCTCCAGAAAGAATCAGACAGCACGCCATTGCACAAACACACGTCCAACTTCTATTGTACCCTTCACACATGGACAACCCACACATTACGAAGTTCCTAACACAAAACACGCGGCTAAACTAAATGAATAAGTAGAACGTTCGGCCTACAGTTCAGGTCGTCGGGGTAGTAGCCTGGGCCGTCGTTGATGCCCCGTCGGCACCATTCAGTGGCGAAGTCGACGTTGGGCGGCGTCGTCACCTGCCGTGACGAAGTCGGGAGACGCAGGGTCGCCGCGTCGAACTCCAGTGGCTCAGCGCCACTGTCGACGAACTGGAGCCGACGACCCACGTGTTCCGGCGGCAGGGAGTTGTGCCCTTGAGCACCTGTAGTCCGCCTCGGAAACCCACGCCAGCCCTCCTGGAACAGTGGCGCAAGGGCAGGTTCAGGCACCCGGCGCCAGCTCTCCACGACTAGCGGGACAAGGACAAGTTCAGGAACCTGGCGCCAGCTCTCCTAGACCGGTCGTCTAGCGGAGGCTGAGCTGTCCACTCGGCTGGTACGAGTGTCGCGACATGGCCTGGGTCGTACCTATGGGCCAGACGCCCAACGAGGTAGTCCTGCCTCGAACGACGTACCTCGCGCACTGCCGAAGGCACGGGTCATCCACGCTCGAGGCCGCGCCTCACGAGCTGTCGTCTTCCTCGTAGGCACCGCCCGGCACATACACGCACACATCACATCCTCTTCGCCACCGCACGGCACACTATTGTCGTTTTTTTAGTTTCTGTTTCGCGCCCGCGCAGCACATATTATGACATCACCCCCTTTTCCGAGAAAGTTGTTTGCAACTATTCTACTACAAGGGCGCGGGGCGAACGAATGGTCACTGCACTGCACGGTCACTGCACGGTCCCTGCACTGCACTGCATTGTCTTAGGGGTCGCATGTACATAGTAGCAGAATGTTCACAGAAGGCTGCTTACAGTTCTGTTGGAAAACTACCGTACAAGTAGGGTTGCTATGTCGCAACTAGGAGTCAACTATTCACGACTGAGGGCTAGTAGTATTAAGAACCACGTTGCTACCTAAACGGCAGTTATGCGCGACTCAAGTAGTCGGCTCCAACATTGTCACAACCTTTGATGTAATGAACTGTGAATGAGTACTCCTGCATAAGGAGACTCCACCTCAACACTCTGTTGTTCACGTGTTTGGCGGAATTTAAATACTGTAATGGTTGGTGGTCTGACTGAATGACAAAAGGTTTGCCATAGAGGTAAATATGAAATTTTTGCACTGCCCAAACAAGTGCAAGGCATTCCCGTTCTATTGTTGAATAGTGGGTTTCTCGGGGCAATAAATTACGACTTGCGTAAGCAACTGGATGCAGCACCTGGCCCTTTCCCATCTGGAGCAATACTGCGCCCATGCTTGTATTGGAGGCATCCGTACGAAGAACGAACTCCTTCGAGAGGTCGGGGGCGAGGAGGATGGGAGCATCACCGAGCTTCTTCTTGAGGGCCGTAAACGCTTCCTCTTGATGTGCGCCCCATGAAACAGTGTGGCTTTGTCCCTTTCTTGTAAGGTCCGTCAGCGGCTTGGTCAGTTCGGCGTAGTTAGGTATAAACTTCCTGTAATAGCCGGTCAAGCCAAGAAACGACTGCACTGCTTTCTTGGTTGTAGGTCGTTTTGCGGCAAGAATCTTGTCTAGCGTTTTGAGAAGCGGTTCAACTGTAGTCTCCCCGATTCGATGTCCCAAGAAGGATATGTTTCGCTCTCCTATCTCACATTTACTTGGTTTTATGGTGAGGTGAGCTTGGTTAATTCGTTCAAAAACTTGTCTGAGGGTGTCGATGTGCTCTTGCCAAGTATCGGTCGCAATGATGACATCGTCGAAATAATGGTGAACGTTGTCAACACCACCCAGTACTGATCTCATAAGGCGCGCGAATACTGCTGGTGCCGTTTTAATGCCAAAAGGCATGTAGAGGAAGTGATAGAGCCCAGACATGCTGGAGAAAGCAGTTTTTTCACGACTGTTTGGATCCATCGGTACTTGCCAGTATCCTTTCGTGAAATCAAATTTGGAGAAAAACTGCTTTTGTCCAACAAGTGCAAGAACTACATCGATGCGTGGTATTGGCTCGCAGTCGGGGACCAGAAGCTTGTTCAATTCTCTGAAGTCTATGCACAACCTAATCGTGTTGTCCGGTTTCTTCACCACGACAATGGGAGCGTGGTACGGCGGCTGAGACCGCTCAATAATACCGAGTTTCAGCATCTCTTGCACTTCCTTTTCTACTCTTTCTTGCAAGGCAAGGGGGATGGGGTACTGCGGAACATGCACAGGCTTATTGGAGGTCAGACGTAGCGAACACTCCACGAGTGCTGTTTTCCCTGGTAAGTCAGAAAAAATGTCCGCATACTCTTGAAAAAGTGCTTGCACATTCTGAACTTGTTCAGCAGTGAGGTGTGGGGATAGCTTGACATCCGTGCTGAACTGCGTGCGATACAAGCTCAATATGGGCATTTGTTTGACTTCGTCTTCTTCTTCGGGGAGATTTTCGTGGAGCTCTGCAACAACTGACACCTGTTGTGGTTCCGTCACTTCGCGCTCTTCGTATTTTTTGAGCATGTTGATATGAAGAATCTTGTTTTTCCCAAACACATCGATGACGTAGTCGACATCATTTTTCCGTTCGATGACTTGGAACGGCCCTTTCCACTGCATTAACAGCTTGTTGGAGTCAGTCGGGAGCAGAATTAAAACCTTGTTGCCTGGGCATAATTTTCTAGGGCGACTTTTCCTGTCATAATAGGTTTTCTGCTTCACACGAGCCTTCTCCAGCTGTTCATGGGCTATCCTACAAGTCTCCTCTAGGCGATTGCGCAAATCAAAGACGTAGGTGTAAGTCGTCCGCGTTTCTGCGTCTAGCCCCTCATTTGTCCACAGTTCTCTCAGCACGGTTAGCGGTCCTCGGACGTGGCGGCCGTAAATGAGCTGAAACGGAGAGAACCCGAGGCTTGTCTGTGGAACTTCCCTATATGCAAAGAGTAGCGGAGCTAGGTACCTGTCCCAAGATCGAGGTCTCTCTTGGCACATTCTCTTTAGCATTGTCTTCAGGGTGCCATTAAATTTCTCCACGAGACCGTTCGCCATCGCATGATATGGGGTTGTCTTTAGCATCTTCACGGAGAGAAGCCTGCTAACCTCGTTCATTAATTCTGAGGTAAAACTTGCCCCTTGGTCGGTGACGATTTCCTTTGGCAAGCCGATGCGGGAAAAAATCTCGATGAGTGCTTCCGCAATGTGAACTGCATCGATTGCGGGCAATGCTACAGCGTCAGGGTAGCGAGTCGCAAAATCGATAAGTGTCAGAACATATCGGTTCCCACGGTCCGATCTTGGTGAAAATGGGCCGATTAAATCAACCGCGACCCTTTCAAAAGGTGTCCGGATAAGAGGCATGTTGCCTAGTGGTGCGACTCCAACTTTTCCTTTAGGGGTAGTTCTCTGGCACTTGTCGCAAGACTTGACAAAGCGCTTTACGTCTCCGTTCAGGTCAGGCCAATAAAATTCTTCTAGGACACGATCAGTAGTTCTTTTGATGCCTTGGTGTCCCGCCATGATACTGCCATGAGCAATGTCCAGTATGCCTACCCGGAACGCTTTCGGAGTGACCAGCTGTTTAAACGTCCTGCCAGTGGCAAGGCGGTAGCGTCGATAAAGCAATCCTTTATCTTCGATGAAATCGTAACAGTGGCCCTTTCCCGATTTGAACTCTTTATTCACTTTAGCAAAAACAGCTTTGAGTGTCGGGTCATTTCGCTGTTCCTCGACGAGTTGGGCTCTGGTAACGTCAGGTAAGAGCGTTGTTGACACGTACAAAGGCCTGATATTTTCTTGACCTTGTTGATTGGCTTTGGTTTTTGCCACGCTTGAAGAAGCAGATCTTGAGGTGACAGGTGACTTGGTCGGGTGTGCTTGCGCAGGTAACTCATCCACCTGGGTATGAGTCGCCTGCTTCCAGTCAGAATCTGGATCGTATGGTCCTCTGACGCCTGGAAGATTTCCCAGCACAAGGTCATAGAGGGGTTGATCCATACAAGCCACTTTCAGCATCCCTGTGAAGTACGGCGTGTTGACTTGTACAATAGCTTCCGGGAGATGGCTAGTTGACCTGTCCAGGAGAACGACACTGATTTTCTTGCTTGTCAGGCACACATCAGGAACGAGCTCCCGTCGGACGATTGCCGTGTTGCATCCCGTATCGCGTAAGACTCGAACCTCTCTTCCTAGCAGCAGACCTTCGACCACTGGCATCCCGTCGGCCAGGAAACGTATTGTACCCTGCACGTTCTTGTCGTCGTGGTGACTTGAGCAAGGAATCCTCCCTCCTGGACGCTTGGCTGTTTTTCTAGCCCCAGCCCGGGCAGAGTCAGGTTCGCTAAATGCGCACGAAGAACTCGGTTTGTTGTTCCCATGCTGGTTTCGGCAAGTTTCTGTGACATGTCCCGTTTTACCGCACAACTTGCATTTCAGCATCTGCTTAGGTGGATTGCGGCAGTCAGGAGCCAAATGTCCGAAACGATGACACAGGATACACTTGAGTTGCGGTTTCCGCGACGCTTCGGTAGGCTTTCCACTGGATTCTTTCGCGGGGTCAGGACCTTTTCCTATATTAGTCAAATTCTGCGCCTCAAGGAAGCGATCCGTCAAATTAGCGAGTTCATCTAGTGACTTGCACTCTCGCTCTTTTAAGAAAACAACCAGCTTTGGATGGCAACAACGCAAGAATTGCTCAGAGATTATGTGATCCCTTAGACCTTCATAGGTTTGGGATACGTTTGCCATGTCTATCCAATGGTCGAAATAACTGGTAATTCTTGCTGCTAACTGTCGTCCAGTTTCACCATCTGCTGCTCGTGCTTTCCGAAACTTATCTTGGTAGCCTTGAGCCGTAAACTGAAATCTCTGCAGTAGCGCTTTCTTTACTTTTTGGTAGTCCAGCGAATCAGCGGCAGTCATTCGGCCTATCACGGTTAACGCGTCACCCGTTAGGCACAGGCTAACAGCGAGACCCCATTTTTCTTGCGGCCAATCCTGTCCTGTGGCTACGCGCTCGAATCGCTGCAGATACGCGTGCAGATCATCGCGTTTCTCGTCAAATACAGGCAGTAACTTCTGCGGATTGAGGGGTGAGGAGGTGCTGGGCGCAGTCAAAGCGTCATTAGCTGCTACAGGCATATTCTGAGCTCCTTCCTGAAGCTTTAGCTTAAGCTGCAGAATTTCACGCTGCCTCTCTTCAGCTTCTTTGGCTGCCTCTCGCTCTGCAGCTCTCTCATCCCTTAGCTTAGCCTGTTGGGCCTCAATCCACTTGTTTAGCTCTGCACCCGAGAACCCTAGTTGGAGCCCTATAGCGGCGAGTTTTTCCAAGTCCATGGTGCAGTCTGAACGTGTGTCTGCCTCGAGCTAAACTATCTTCTTTCCCTGGTCTAACGAGCGGATCCTGGCAGGCTCGCCAGTTTGTGATGTTATTGGGGCAGGACCGCTCCAGAAAGAATCAGACAGCACGCCAGTGCACAAACACACGTCCAACTTCTATTGTACCCTTCACACATGGACAACCCACACATTACGAAGTTCCTAACACAAAACACGCGGCTAAACTAAATGAATAAGTAGAACGTTCGGCCTACAGTTCAGGTCGTCGGGGTAGTAGCCTGGGCCGTCGTTGATGCCCCGTCGGCACCATTCAGTGGCGAAGTCGACGTTGGGCGGCGTCGTCACCTGCCGTGACGAAGTCGGGAGACGCAGGGTCGCCGCGTCGAACTCCAGTGGCTCAGCGCCACTGTCGACGAACTGGAGCCGACGACCCACGTGTTCCGGCGGCAGGGAGTTGTGCCCTTGAGCACCTGTAGTCCGCCTCGGAAACCCACGCCAGCCCTCCTGGAACAGTGGCGCAAGGGCAGGTTCAGGCACCCGGCGCCAGCTCTCCACGACTAGCGGGACAAGGACAAGTTCAGGAACCTGGCGCCAGCTCTCCTAGACCGGTCGTCTAGCGGAGGCTGAGCTGTCCACTCGGCTGGTACGAGTGTCGCGACATGGCCTGGGTCGTACCTATGGGCCAGACGCCCAACGAGGTAGTCCTGCCTCGAACGACGTACCTCGCGCACTGCCGAAGGCACGGGTCATCCACGCTCGAGGCCGCGCCTCACGAGCTGTCGTCTTCCTCGTAGGCACCGCCCGGCACATACACGCACACATCACATCCTCTTCGCCACCGCACGGCACACTATTGTCGTTTTTTTAGTTTCTGTTTCGCGCCCGCGCAGCACATATTATGACAATATGTTTCTTCGTGTGCCTTATGTCAACGGCGGAAATCACCCACTACTGCTCTTTCTGGCTTTCTCCAACCTCTTCCTTGTCCCATTTTGCCATTCGAAGTCGTCGGGATAGACTTGTGCGGCCTCCTTCCCGTAACCTCCAATGGAAATTGTTGGATTGTAACGGCTGTTGACCAGTTCACTAGTTATGCGGAAACAGCCTCACTGCACGCTGGTACAGCCACTGAAGTAGCCGATTTTTTTCTGCGTAACATATTTTTACGCCATGAAGCTCCACGTGTACTGCTCAGCGACCGCGGCAAGGTCTTCATTTCCTCTAGTGTTGCTGAGGTTCTACGTGCCGCCAACACCATCCGCAAGACAACTTCTACTTATTATCCACAAACAAATGGCTTGATGGAACGCTTTCATTGTACCCTCTCAGACATGATTGCCATGTACATTAACCCTGGCCACACGAACTGGAATGCCATTTCGCCACGTTCGCCTACAATACGGCTACGCAATGCACCACTCGCTTTTTTTCTTATTTTCTGGTCCATGGCCGCTCTCCAAGTGTTACTCTGGACGCCTCCTTCCTTTCGGCTCTTGCTACCTCAGCAGGCCCTTAATCCGCACAATTTTTGTCTCGCCTCGAGCACTACCGTCATCTGGCCCGCATCAACACTGGCATCATTAGGAAGCTCGCAAGTCTCGCTACAACTCAACTCACCGTGCTGTCACCTTTTCTCCAGGAGACGAAGTTCTTCTCTGGATTCCCATGCGTGTGCCCGGCTTATGTGAAAAATTCCTCGATCGTTTTATAGGACTTTATAGGTTCATTGAACAAACGTCCCCCGTTAATTGCCGTATCTTACCACTTAAAGCTCCCATGACCACCGTTGCCGAGGGACAGAAATTGTGCAACTTTCTCGACTGAAACTGTATACCCGATATATTGTCTCTCACATGGCTAGGAGGCTGCTTCCAGCATGACAGGGAATTAATGTGAGAGCAGTCACCGACTCTTCTTTATCAATTGGACATGTCATCATCATTTGTATAATTTCCTCATCTGTAGATGTGATCATCAGTGTGTGCCAGCTCGAGCACGTCTTGAATAAAACTCTTCCTCATAAGGGTTTCAGTCTTAAAATAAACGTTGTCATTACTCCATCACATACAACACACATAATATGACAGGCACTGGCTTTTGCAAAAAAGGACATCAAGTGGATTTTCACAAATTATAGTAATTACTCACTTGTCCTGAGCATAAACAAACCAGTTCTTCACAAATTACTTGATGCAATATAGAGCTTTGCAGTATTCACAAACACATGAACAGGAGCACTTAATTACTTGCACGTGCCACACCTTCACCACAATCTATAACCAAAGGAGCTTGTCTTCAGTAATCATCATGACATCCAATAAGTTTTGTGTACTGCCTGTAAATGTTCCAGTCATGCATACACTTCATGCCACTGAAGCAGCCCAGTTGCCTATTTCACTGGGGAATGGACCAAGTAGCCCCGACCTTAGTACTTCTCGCACCACACTTGAAAACCACAGAATAAGAAGCACACACCAAGGGCTTTCTCAGCCTTTTCATTTACAGTTCACATAGGTGTGTTCTCAGGTGAATGTTGCCTGACCTTATGAGCCTCCAAGTGGCGCCTCAGCTCACAACTCCATGCAGAATGACAGGGACAGAGGTGGCACTGGTAAGATTTCTCGCCAGTGATAACGCGAATGTGTGCGACCAAATTGAACTTCTGATTGAAGGCTTTGCCGCAGGAGTTGCACTTGAATGGGCGCTCGCTTGTATGAATAATTTGGTGTCTCTGTCGAGCACATCTGTTCCTCGCAGTATAGCCGCACACTTGACACTTGAACACGTGCTCTCTTGTGGGAGATCCAAGATGAGGTGACCAGTCAGGGCGATGGCATGCAGTAGCAAAGTCTGCGTTATGCAAAATGGCAAATTTTTTAGAAAACGGCAATACTATTACCGAAGGAAGGCCAGCTAGTACGACTACTCTACACTGGGGTCACAAGGTGGTGACAGTTAAAAGTGAGGAAAGGTAAAATTACGACAAAAATATTCACAAAATGGCCTGAAAAAAAGAAAGAACTCTGGTAACCTGTGTTGCAGTTACTTGAAAAGGAATGCTGGGGGTACATCCAAATTTCTATATGACCAAACAAGCGTAGCATAATCGTTTTCATCGATGAAGTTAGTTCTGTAGTATTCAGTAGGATTAACATTGAATCTTTGCATGATTTTGTTTGGGCAGTCACACGGAAAGTTGCCCAAGTTTCACTTTTATGCCGAGTTTTTCAATAGACACTCAGAAAAAGCTGACAATGGCAAATGACAGTTGGCATGAGAATACAAGCCATTAAGGTGCAGGAATGAGATGAGGCACTCATATGCTGCAGATTCATGGCTGTTTTGTGGCATTCAGGGAATACCCAGTGAAAAATTGGAGGATCCTTAAACTCTGCCTTTAAGAGATGAGAGATATACACGATAGCCATATTGTGTCTCAATAGAGCGTACTGAGTTCAAAGTGGCTTGAGTCGATGTAGCTTTCACATACGACTGCTTTCTCTTTAAAGGGTAGCATGCGTTAAACCACGGGAAATTCTGCGCATAAAATCTTTTCGAACTTTCTGCGCACCCACTATGTGGCCTCAAGGGAAAAGGCACAGTAAAGTGTTTGCGTTTCATAGTGGGTGGCCAACCTTAAACCACGAAGTGATGATAATCACATGTTCTGACATCTGATCGCAATGTACGCTTGTACCACACATTACTACTGCGATATTACATGTTTGCATTGTGAAGCCTCTATACAGAACGCTTGAGTTTTTAAAGCATTAAAGTTATTTTCACTTCATCTTCAAGCAGAGGATGTTATTTTCACTGTATTTCCAAACAGATTTGTGGCTTTGTGGTAGAGTACCTGCTTGCCACACAAATGACTTAGGTTCGATCCTCACACAAAGGCAGAAGTTTTTTGTTTATTAATTTTATTTGCATATTTCTCAATTTTTCATTCACACAAAATTATGATGATGCTTCGCTCACAACCACCGACGCCGACATTTCTGCGAAACGAGCTCTTTAACCCTGTCATGCTAAAATGTGGGCGATGTTTCCCGAGTAATCTGCGAGACCACAAAGCTAGCACTTTCCTCATGAATAATTTTAGCACTGCACATGCACCAACACAAGCACTTGTTTCTCAGTTTGCAATGTTAGAGCAATAGAATTCTGTTGATCTTGTGTCTTGATACGAATTCTTTGCTAACACTGGAGCTCACATTGGGAAGCAGTTAATGTACAACTGGGAAATCAAGCAGAAATAATTATCGCACATACATCCAGCAACTACTGAAATACCGGAGCACTTCGGACGCAGCGGAAAGTGAATTCGCAGTGAAGAATGAAGCACAATGATTCAAACACACGTGAAAAATTTGCACAAACAAGAAAGAGCACAAAAAGAGAAGGACAAAGAATGAGTGCTGTCTAACTACTGGTTTATTGAAACGAAAATAGAATGCATACGGGAACTAAATTTTTGTTCCAAAAAACTTCAGTCATTAGACAGCGCTCATACTGCATCCTTCTCTACTTGTGCTCAGTCTTATTTGCACTGATTTTTTTTACAACATGCATCGAATTCAACTCGCCCACCTGTCCACCTTACTGCGACTCAAACATTACACAACGTAAAAAGAGGCAACCTCATGTCTGCCGCGTTGTCCGGTATCACAACACTGCGTCTCGTCGCAACCAGTTTTCAATTCTGTGTTTCCCACACTACATAACAAATGAATTTTTAAAATGCATTTATTCAAAACTTTTGTCTAAGAGAAAAATAATAGAGCACAGTCTGCTTCTATTAATGGTTCGACCAATCATTCAAACAGCATGACATAACTGAGAAAAGAAGCCTTGCATTTTTCCTTCGTTTCTTTCGCCATTTGGTTGGTTAGTGCATTAAGTAATACTAACATTGCATTTCCATTTTCTGGGAATAGGTTGTTACAGCTTCTGAGCACACCACCTTAAGAAGACAGTGCTATTCCACAAACAAGAAAGGAAAACCAATGCATTATGGCACACTGTCTGCGGCATGGAATTTGCTGCATTATCAAAGGTTCTGCAAAGAGGGACATTCTCAAATGCCAGGAAGGCAGCACTGGGAGTAATTCGCTATATCTATCCATGCTATGCCACATGATGCATTGTTCCCTTTCGGGATGGGCTATTACATTGATGTAGTATTGTGCGGCAAACGCTGGGCACGGCGCTGAAGCGCCGGCCGACACGACGTACGCAGCAGCCGGTGGCCAAGCAGGAACTCTTTTATTATATACAATGCCGTGCATATATACACAGCGTAGTGCCCCCCGAGGGCGAAATACTTTACATGAAACCGAAACTGGCAACCACAAAACTGAAACACACCATAATTGACGCTTCTTATAAACCAGTCAAAAGTGTGTGTGAATATGTGCATCTCTCTAAGCAGAAAAATGGAGCAGAATTACAATGATGAATGAGAAAGCGCACATACATGGGAGCAGCAAGAAAATAAGAAGGGAGCCAAGTGTCACATAGAAATGGGTTCCGTTGAGTTCTGCCCACAGCATTCTATAATGAACTAAGGAGTACCTCCATCAACACATAAATACTAATGTTATGAAGATAGGTCAAGAAGCATTAAAAAAAGAGCTTTGCTAACAATAGACTACAGCAAATCCTATTAACCTCCCATGAAACAACAATGTTTAAAGCTGGCTGAGCATCCAATAAGTGTAATATGGCAAGGCACGTGAAAAATGCCCACACTTCTTCAACACTTGACCAGGAGATGCCTGAAATCCAGCATAGAGACAGCATGCGTGGGACATGCAATATAGCAACTGGTACTCAACAAATGACACACAATTAAATACTTCATTTTTGGCTCAATTTAAGAAAAGGACATTGGTTATAGTTATGACAATGGTAAGTCCAAGAATTGGAGATCAGCCTGGCATTACACACAAGGACAGCCTGGAAGCTGCTCAGCTGAGCAGAAGAAAGTTAACAAAAGCACATGCTTGCTCATTAAGGAGATCTCACTGCTACAAGTCAGGGACTGCAGAACTACAGAGTGTTTCTGTTTTGATATTAACTTTAAGGCTGGGCCATTGCACAAAAACATATCAGTGAAAAACAATCGGTGTTCCCTTTTGCAAGAAACGCTGTGCCTTTTTATCAAACCACAGTAATGACTCATTCCTAAAGATCAAAAAACAGCTCCTTCACCTATTCCCGGATGCAATGCAACATCACAGGATGAATAAACACACGAATAAGAGCACATATCACTTCCACCTTCCGCACACTCAGTCTAATGTGTACCTAATGGAACAAGTCCACAACATTTATCACAACATCCAATAAGTTTGGTGCACATAGTTCCAAACCTCACTGGGGCATGGACAAAGTATCGCCGACCTTGGTACTTCTGGCACAGCACTTGAACCTAGAGCATGAGACGCACACACCACGTGCCTCCTTAGCCTCTTCCTTCACAGTTCACATATGTGCACCCTCAGGTGAATGTTTTCTCTGCTTGTGAGTTTCCAAGTGGCGCATAAGCTCTTTCTTCCATGCAGAATTCCAGGGACAGAGGTGGCACTGGTAAGGTCTTTCACCAGTGTGGATGCGAATATGCGTGCTTAAGTTGAACTTCTTATTGAAGGTTTTTCCGCAGTACTCGCATTTAAACGGACGCTCGCCTGTATGTATCATATGGTGTCTCCGTATGACTGATTTGTGCTTTGAAGTATAGCCACACACATAACATATGAACACACGCTCTTTTGTCGAAGATCTCAGACGAGCTGGCTGGTCAGGGTGATGATGAATAGCAGCAAAGCCTGCGCAATCCAAAATGATAAATCTGTAATAAACAACACAGTTGTGATTGAAGGAAAAAATAAAGAGCCCAGCTAGTAAAATTACTTTACACTGGTTTCAAAGGTTAGCAAGAGTGCAAAGTGAGAAAATGATCAACTCTTATAACCCGCATTAAAGTTTATAAGTGACAAAAAACAAGTTGAATGCACCAGAACTTCCTGATATATGGCTAAACAAGTGTATCACAATTATTTGCCTTGAAGGAGTCAATGCTGAGGTAGTCAGTACGATTAACATTGTATAAAATTCTGGCACCGACGACTCCATTTTTGATGGAGGCAGATATGCCTGAGGCCCATGTGTTTAGGTGCACATTAAAGAACCCCTAGGTGGATGAAATTTCCAGAGCCCTCCACTAAGGCGTCTCTCAAACCTTGGTTTTAGGACGTTACACCCCATAAATTATTATTACATGATTAAAAGGACACTAAAGGCAACTATTAAGTCAACCTTGATTGTTGAAATAGCCGTCCAGAAACCTCGTAGTGTTACTTTTGTTGCCGGAGCCACAGCAGCAACAACGAACATTGAACACTTTCCTGCCATGGCTTGCGAGATGGCAGACAAGATTGATTCAACTAGGCCCCACTAGATGGCAAAATTCATCTAGTTTAAGTAGGCGAAAATTGAACTTTCGAACCGCTCGCGTTATTTCCCATAGTAACCTCCGGCGTTTCATTTTTCCAAGAATAAAACAGGCATGAACAAGCAGCATTTTATTATGCCTCTTGATGCTCGGAAGGTTCTTTATTTAGTGCGACGAGTGATAAATTGTAGGTGGTACCTCTGACGTAATCAGGATCATTTTGCAAATGTTCAATCGTAGAGCATGTATTCTCTATATTCATTTGAATATCAGGTAAGTAGGGCACTGCTGTTCACAATACTTTTGTTTTATAAGTCGTCATACATTGAGCTTCAATTATTTTTTACTTTAGTGTCCCTTTAACATTGTATTTTTGTTCACTATTATTACGGCAGCCACAGAATATGTTGACAGACTGTCATTTATGCGAGGTTTCTCAATGGCCACTTACAGAGAGCTCATGTCCAAGCTACTAAGCGACTGCCATGAGATGAGGCCCTCATCTGCAACTGATATGTGCCTGTCCAGTGGCCTTTAATTTAGTCAAATATACTTTGATAATTTAGTCTGCATTTATTGAATAATTACAAGAGATCTGCAAGCTTGCACCTGCCTTGTGTATGTTAGTCAGGTATGATTTTCTTTGCTAGTGATTTTAGAACGAAAAAGGACTATGATGTGGTTTTTTCTGGAGCTCATGTTGTGAAGTGATTAAGCGGCAGTAGCGAAATCGAACAAATTGTTACAGTACATTCATTCAACAAAGAGAGAAACATCTGAGCACTTCCGATACACTGGAAAGTGAACAATTTGCAGTGAATTATGAAGGATAATAATTCAAATTCAACAATATTCCAACGCTTCATTCTATATTACAACACTGTGTCTTGCTGCCACTTATTTTCTACTCACCCATTTACTCACAGCAATACACAATGAATTACGCCTTAGAAATGCATTTAGGCCTATTTCCAAAGAAGAAGCTAGAAGAATGCATACTACATATATTAATGGTTTAATCAATCATTCACAGACCTCAACGACTTTGACAAAACCAGTCTAACATTTTTTGTTTGCGTATTTGCTTCCCTGGTTTGCTAGAGTATTAGGCAATAAAAAAAGGCATTTCCCTTTGCATGAAATAGCATATCATGCTTTCGAGAAGACCACCAAAAAGAAACACAGCTGCAGAAGAACCAACGGTTGCAAAGGTTTCCAAAGCGAATATTCAAAACGTTCCAGAAACTGCGACAGGTGTTTCAAGGACTCAAAGCGACACACAAGGTTGCAATTCCCTTATACTCTAATGTTTCCAAAAAAGACTAATTTTACTACATTAAATTAAATACATGGATATGACAATTATAACAAACATGTCTAGACTCCACTATTAAATTTAGCTTCACGTTTTGGGAAAAAGGGAAAAGCCAGAACTGTCAAGCAATACGTGTCTCTCATTCATTCATTCGTGGTTTGACCCCGTCTAACTGTTTTTTTTCCCCCTGTGCAGCTTTGCGAAATGAAACCACGTGCACTCACACCAAATTACTGTTCCTAAAATGGGGAGTTTGTCAGGTAAACGGCACCTATCATATTAAGAAGGCTGCAGTGCCGATTGCGAAAGCGTTGTTTGGGAAATTCAAGGACATTAAAGAACGAGAATAATTTACAGGGATTTCAAGAGCCTTGAAAACACACTTTTCAAATGCAAGGTCTTTCAAGGATATCAAGGGCTTGTACGCACCCTGGCCAGAACTGAGGGACGAAAACCACTGACCGACACTCTCACATTGTTAACTCTTTAATTCAGAACTACCACACCTCAAAAAGTCCACTGTTCCTCAAAGTCAATTTTTCAACACTAATAAAACAAAAAAGCCAGTTAGCAAAAAAAAAACCTTGACTGTGACATCGAACTTGCTACACTTCCAAATGTTCTACAATAGAGAATATTCTGAAACATAAACATCAACCAGAAGGTAAAACTTGAGAGTAATTTTCTACATCCACTCCCACTCGGGCACTTGACGCATTGTTTGGGATGAGCTATTACACCAACACTTATTTAACTAGTTGAAAGGATGTCGTGATGTGCAGTTTCCTTTAAGAAAAAAAAAAAACAAGCAGAATTGATGCGATGAATGAGAAAGCACTCTTATGAAAAAAAAAGGCAAGAAAACAAGAATGGAGCAAAGTGTCATAATCACATGGGTTCTACTATGATGAACTAGGTGAACTAGGTTCCATTATGATGAACTGATGTGCTCCACATTAAAATGTATGATGAAGATACTTTAAGAAAAGTCATTGGCAATATTTTACTAACGCAGAAGCAAAGTCAATTTTAACGCCTCCAAATAAACAACAACACCTAAAGATGGCTTATTCTGGAATAATAGTAACTTCGCCAGGCTAAGGAAAAATGTGCACGCTTTCTTGTCTGAACACAACACCAGGTGTTGCTTTAAATCAAACAGAGGCAGCATGTGTGCGACATGGAATATAGCAAATGGTTCGAAAAAGTTGTCACATCATGAAATGCATCCTCTTTGGCTCTGGTTAACAAAAAGTTTGTTGGCATTTGCCTGAAGTAATAATAAGTTCAAGCAGCATTCTTTCCGAAAAATGGACAGGAGCTGCCATGAGACATGAAAACATCCTGAAAGCAACACAGCTTACCAGAAGAAAGTAGGAACATGTGTGCACTTGTTGGGAAGTCATGAGTTTCATGTGTACATGTGTGCACTTGTTGGGAAGTCATGAGTGTTGGGAAGTCACAAGTTTTGCACATTGCTGGCACGTGTCCTGGAGTTACGCGCGTACTTTATGTCGTTCAAGCAGCACAGTTGCAGGTTTCCCCGAGGCATGAACGATGTAGTCTTCACCTTAGCACTTTTGGCAACGCACTTGAAGCCACAGAACAAGACGTCTCCTCAGTCGTTTTCTTTGCGATTCACACGTGTGCACTTTGAGGTGAGTGTTGGCTGCACTTGTGAATGCTCTTTAAGTGGCGTGTAAGCTCACTTTTCCATGCAGAATCCCAGGGACAGAGGTGGCACTGGTAAGGTCTCTCACCGGTGTGGGTGCGAATGTGCCCGACCACGTGGGACTTCTGACTGAAGGTTTTGCCGCAGTGGTCACATATGAATGGGCGCTCGCCTGTGTGTGTTATTTGGTGTGCTGACATATGAGCGCGGTTCTTTGTGACATAGCCACACTCGGGACACTTCCACAGGCGTCTTATCCTGCGACGGCCCAAACTGGCTGGCTGACCCGGGCGACGAAGCGACAAGTCTGCAAAAGTCAAAACAATGCATTGTCATCAGGTCAGAGTTAGTCTTGCAGGGTGAGATAGAATAGATAGAAAGTGTAACTACTGCAGAGTGGGTCAAGATTATGGGCACAGTGAAAAATGGAAAAAATTGCAGGACACATTGAAATTTTGAAGTGTGTTTGGCAAAAAGCCTCTAGCCATTCGACCGACTATGCCATGTCTTTCTTTCCCACAGTCATAGCAATGCTCACAAATGAAAAGTGTATGTTCTTTTTTTTTATTTTTTAGCACAAATCGCAGTGTGATGCGAGACTAATCTGCCTGCACTTCACATGCATACATATTTTAACGTTTTGTGTGCCGAGCTGACGCCATCTGTGTTCCAGCTCTCATAAGGCTCCCTTATCCTCCTGCGTGAGGGGGAGACGCCAAGGCTAGCGCCATGCCTGGGAGCAGGACACCAGACACCACGAGTATAAGACATTGAAGGGTTTCACCTTCAGACAAAGCAACATCTTATGCAACAAATGACACAAGGTGAACAACAGGCACTAAACATGGAACTAAATCCTGAAACGGAAAGCACAACACGCATAATCTGTAATAAATGTAATCAAAGCACTTCATAAATGCCTGCACATAGGGTCCTCTGATGAGGTAAATTCTGAAATGGTTAGTACGGCTAATGTTCCTTATATAACAGCACAAGGCATTCGGAATGACAGTGTCGACGCCTTTATGACCTCTAAAAAAATTGGAGCACGCTTGAGCTTCACTTTCAAGAGCAGATCGAGAGGGCGTAATCAGGCTTCATACCCATTGCCTTGTGAAATGCTGGCCTTCCTCCATTCTCGGTGGATGTCTAAACTGTACCGTAGGAGAACTAATGACTGTGTGCATAATATGGACTGTTTCAAAGTATTATAGAATTCCTATTGCAACACATTTGTTAAGTGCCCACTATGCCATAATTACTCCTTTTGGAAATCAGCAAAGGCCTCACTATGTGTTCATAGGGCAACTCGTGAATGCAATGTGCAGCTGTTTACATTGTTTCCAAGTATGCAGCTGATGATGATTAAATATGTCTGAGCACTCTGTAATAAGTGGGCTTTTAACACACCTACTCCTTGCTCATTTCACATGTTTTGATGCCTGGTGCAAATCGACGCCTCTGCCATGCAATATTCAATGCATCCATTCATCTACTATTTTTACAAAGCAGTTTTATCAAATATTGTGGCTCTGCAGTATAATACCTGCGTGCTACGCAGATTGCCTACGTCCAATCTCCATTTTGGCAAGGGTAATTTTATCACTTATATTCTTTGAATCGTTTCTGGTTTTCTGTCTCAGAGAAGATCATTTTTCCCTCACAATGACGCCCATGTCATCACCATCGCTGAAATTTTTGCGAAACGAGCTATTTAACACTCACGTGTTAATCCAAGCCCACACGGGCCAGTTTGGATGCATAAAGTGTACTATACCAGTTCATTCAACCTGCAAGATTGTAGACCATGTAGTCTGAAACATACCTCGTTTGTGTTTGAGGAAAGGGCAAAGATGAATAGAACACAGGTACTGACAAAATCGTGCCACGATTTACACACCAACACAATTTTCCTGTCATCAGTATTTCGCTAATTACAAAAGTAGTTGAGCCTGGCAACTTGGTAGAACTGTACAAATATCTTTATATTAGTGCAGCTCTTCAAAACCAAAGAAAAACATGTTGCAGGGGCACAAAGCGTCCTAATACGGAAAGGCTCCTAGAAGATGCGGCAATCTTCTGTGTCCATGTTTTCCATAAGGCACCTATACTTGTGCACATGCTTGTCCCCAGCAGAATGCCTACATTCCACAGACCAGATCATTGTGCACAGATTTTGGCATCTCAACAAAAATAATAATGAGGCCGTGGGAGGAACTGTGGTGCGGCAATATCAGTAGACTCGTTCATTAGGATATGAAGATGTAAAGTTGTTTTCAGCACTGGTTTACTCTGCTCCTTTGATGCTCTCTTCCATGCACTGACCAGCAGAATGGCTGAGGCCTCTGTAATGAATGAAAGAGGGCACGGCATAAAGATTTCAGCTGAATAAAACAGCAACGGAAAGGTGGAGAACACGCATGATAAAGATATAAAGCATATGTTATGAGCTAACACATCAAGTATATCATTAAAGCTTGTAGCTAATCTACTTTACAAACTACCAAACCTGTAATGGTTGTTATGGTTCTCCGTTGCTAAGCACAAGGTCTGGGGTTCATGGCTTGCGAGACTTCTGTGGGAAGAAAACTCAGAGAAGATTGTGCATTTAGACTTTCGTAGATGTTTGCGGAATCCTACACTTTTAAACCTAATCTACTGCCTGTGATAACCCAGCGACGTACCAGTCACGTTAAAAGGACACTAAAGTCAAATGACAATTTACGTCAGCGTGAAAGCTCAATGAATGACAACATCTAAAACAACAATATTATCAACAGCTGTGCCCTACGTACCGAGAAATTGAGGTGAATGCACGAGAACACTTGCACTACGCATAAGACATTAGCAAAGCGATCCCAATGACGTGAAAAATACCGCTTAAAATTAATCCCTAGAAATCGAACTAGGTGCACTAAATAAAGAACCTTTTGTGCATCAAGAGACGTAATAAAATGCTGCCTGTTTGTTTCTGTTTGATTAGTGGAAAAAAGAACTGCCGGACGTTACTATAAGGAATGGTGTGAGTGGTTCAAAGGTTCAACTTTCGCCTGGTTAAACTGGACAGGTCCTGCCATCTAGCGGTGCCCAGTTGAACCAAGCACGCCTGCCCCCTCGCAGGCCGTGGCAGGAAACTGTTCAATGGCCATTGTTGCGGCTGTGGCTTCAGCTACTTTCGCTCTGCTGCTACAAGTGTCGACGGCCGCACAGTAAAACTGTGCAACGTTGTGCATGGCAACAGTGACGCGACACGTTCCACTTCGGACAGGTAATTTGAAGTGTGCTAAACAGATGCGGACTGCTAAAACGTAACTTCATTTCAAAATAAATACTTCCTTGGCACAAAAGTTAAACTACAAAGTTTCTGGACTGCTATTTCAACAATAAACGTTGACTTAATAGTTACGTTTAGTGTTCCTTTAAATTCGAGTAATATATTACCCCCCATTTCCAATATAAAGTCAAACTCATAATGTTTGACATTACTAGTCAAACACTATGATGTGTGAGAAATAATGTGGGAGGAGTTTTTCATCCTTAAGTGTCTGAAGTATTAGAGATACTTGCTTAGTCAGAAAAACTTTCGTCCTTTACATACATGCAAGTCACAGGTATAAGAACACTCAACAAGAAATAAGTGTAAAAATGGAATGATCAAACAGGCAGGATTTGTGGGGTGGAAGTCTCAGGTGCAGCTGCCAAAACTAGCTCAGTGCAGTCTATCTATTCATCAGCCTCATGGTGCAGTACCTTTTTCTGAGAACTTACATATAGTTGCGAGATGAGGCCCTGTCTCACTTCTTCATCCTCTGTTCTGCATTTTCGAGAGGCTTTAACCCATTGAAAATTTTCTTACATTGCTCCCCTAAGTACAAACATTTTTCAAACACAACAAATACATTCGCAACCTCGCGGCTACTCGACGAAACTGCCCCTAGCCTTCTAGAGAAATCTTGGCACCACCCTTTGTCCTGTTATTATTGAAGCAGATTCAATCATCCCGATTAGCAATAGTCACTGATTAACCCAAATAACGCTGTAGGATCAAATAGCGATCGAAATTTCCCGTCTGACACCTGCATAACCAACGCGCGCACATCATCATGTCAGACCGCAGTCCGCTCACATATCCGACGACTGCGTTTGAGTTGCTTCACAAAGCAGAACCAAATAGGAACTCGTGGAACACAACAGTCACGTGAAAGGCGAGTTCCTACGCAGCGCGCCCATGCGATGCACTAAACGGGAACCAGCAAACGGCAACGACACAGACGCTCTGTCAGACCACAATACGCAGTAGTTCCAAGCTGTAGCAGCTGCCACCAGTCAGTACAAGCTCACTGAATTTTCCTCTGACTTGAATCGATGACATATTTTTGTCGTGCTTTTCAAAATTCGAAAGAAAATTTTGCACACGACCGCATGGCTACAGTGGCTAGATCTAGCCGCTGTAGCGTGGCGTAGTTATCACGCAGTCTTCGAATCATCACTCCTTTTCACACCCGTAAAGCTAAGCCAGAGGGCAACAACAATCGAAAGCTGCTTCGTCGACTGTAGACACACGAAATCAACACTCGCACGTAAGTAAACAACAACAAACACTGCACAGATCGAGCAAAATGTGCCATCTTTCAAACTACTGCCCTACTGCTTCTTTCCCTCCATACATGCCAAACCAGTGCCTCCTGCATAAAAATCTGTGCCGGGCACACCACCGTCGAACGCCGTCGAACGCCACTTTTTTCTGCTGCCGCTAGGGGCGCTGAATAAACAAATTTTCTTTCTTTTTTGTTTTTTATTTGTATTTGTTCCGGTCAGGACATTAAAAGGTGCCCCCCCCCTTTCCCGTATAAAAGAGAAAACCACAGTGATCATCATCATCATCATCAGCCGGAAAGGTACAGCCACATTCCGTCCATCCATCCAGCCGCTGCTGCCATTTCGTCCGGGTGTTGCGTGCAACTCGTTCAGTGCTGCGCAACTTCGTTTTTTGGGACAGTTTTCGGCAATTACGTGCGTAGAATTCTTTACGATAGCCTACTGCTGTGTTCCGCTGTGCAAATCGGACGAGAAAAAAAAAAAAAAAACGGCAGGGCTTTCCTTTAATGAACTACCCGCTGACGCAGACGCTCGAGCGCGCTGGCTTGCCGCAATACGACGAGGCAAGTATAGTCGCCGAACACCACCTCATGCTACACCAAAGTATGCAGTCGCCACTTCAAAGAAGAGGACTTCATCTAAGGCAAGCGGCGACGCCTAAAGAAAGGGGCTGTGCCGTCAGTTTTTGAAGAATACCCGCCCCATCTTCAGCCGTAATCAACTCTGGCGCGAAATACACCAAGCATCGACAAACGAGTGAGTGCTACAATGGCACGCAGCGACTCCAAGAGCGGCATCGTTGCTTCGGCAGTGGAACATATGTCGGATTGTTGCGCGATGGACACATCGTCGGAGGCCAATTTGCGTCATCAAGGCGTCCAGGTAGACAGCAGGTCAACTTCAAGTGTGCTTGTCGCTGAGATAGCGAATTGGAGAAGAAAAGAAAAGGAGTTGGGGAGCCAGCTGCTTCGACTGCAACAGACCGTTGACAAGTACAAGATGTAATTGAAAAAGCTGCACGAGGACGCCCTGGTTGCGGATGTTTCCTACATCAAGGAAAGGGCGAAAGAAAAGGAACCTGCAGCGTTATTCTTGATTGGTGAAATTGAGAACTTCAAGAAGAAGAGGCCGAACTGGTCTGAGCAGACAACCCGACGTTGTGTAGTTTTAAGGCATTTGTCGATAAGGGCGTACGGACACATCCGCAGTGAAATGCTTTTGAAGCTTCCTTGCAGAAAGACTTTGAGCACCTACTTGGGAACCACCAGTGGAGAAACAGGCTTCAGCAAACTCGCCGAAGCTCGCCTTAGAGTAGAAGCCGAAAGCTTGACTGTACCACAGTCAAGGGTGTGTTTACTCATAGTCGACGAAATGAAGATCAGGGAAAAGCTGCAGTACAACAAACAGCAGGACTGCTTTGTGGGGCACGCAGATGTCTCTTTGGAACAACATGGTGGGGACCTCACCTTAGCAAACTGCTTCCTAATTACAGGACTATCGATGTATCGCATTCCAGTGGCCTACTATTTTACCAAGGTGTTAACCGGCCCACGGCTTCACAAGTTGATTTTTGTGCTTGAAAAAGTAGAAGCCTGTGGTTTCAGGGTAGTTCGCTTAGTGAGTGATAACCACAGAGTGAACGCCAATGCCATGACACATTTGGGCAATGGTCTTCTTACGTACCAGATAGAACATCCCTGTGACTGCGACAGGCTCCTCTTTTTTAAGTTTTGATCTATGCTACGTTTTAAAAAAACGTGCGCTCGCAGTTTCTGGCCCACGACATTGGTACGAAAGGAGAAGTCTCATTCTGCTACATCAAGAAGCTCTACGACCCACAGGCGGACCCAGGTAGTTGTAAAGCCTGTCCGCTACCTCAGACATGTCTATCCGAGTAACATAGAAAAAATGAATGTTGCCAGGGAAATTCAGGTTTTCTCGCCTGGTGTTACTGCAGCCCTGGAGCATCTCAGAGACCAAGCTGGGCATCATTCGCAGCTGCAGGCCAGACCATCATTTTCATGCAAAACATATCCACGGTTGGTTTGTGCTGCATGATACAAGCAATACGACCCAGTATATCCACAAAAATTGGCCTGACACTCGGCAGTTTGACGATGCTGAAGATGCAAGACTGGAGTGGCTCGAGCTGGGTCACGCTGCCCTTGTACTTGGATGAACTAGAAAAAGCTGTCGAAGTCAAAAGGAATTTTCGACAAAAGAAATGTATGAAGCATTCCTCCTGACCACATATTCCACAGTTGCCTGTATCAAGTACCTGCTCACAAAGGAGAAGTTCTTGTTTGTGCTCACTCGTAAGTTTAATAGTGACCCCATTGAGTCGCCGTTTGGAAAACTGCGGATGTCCTCTAGCTGCAATGGCATGCTGAATGTTCGTTCTGTTTTGAAAGGGCTGGAGAAGGTTTTAAAAACTGGACTTGCCGCATCCAGCATGGCATCAAACGTTGCACGCAGAGAATGTGCCCATATGTCAACAGGCACACTGCTCACTGAAGCTTCTCCTTCGCTAGCACAGCAGCCACCTCAGCTATAGAGAGCTGCATGTGTTTTGCAACGGCTCAATGCAACAGTCTTGCCTCAGCACTTGCCGTCACTTGAGATTTCTGCAACTGTTTATGTTGGGGGCTATATTGCCCGCGTCATAAACGAGCACATGTGTTGTGGAAGTTGCACTGCAGTCTGCACATAAGCCAGCGAGCAATGAACCTATCTTGCAGTTCACTCGCAGCCAAGACCGAGGTGGGGTACTTTACCCGTCAGACCAGTTGCTGCTTGCCGTTGACATGCTGATGGCATTTGCGGATCGGGCTCTGAAGGACAATCCGACTCTAAAAAAGCCATTGTCTACCCTGGTCTGCCAGCACTGTGTGCTTCAAACCTGCTCAATTAAGTACAAGGAGATGGATGACACTCACAGAGCTAAGCTCATGGAGCTGATATCTGTTCGGTTTTCGCGGCCTCTGCTGGTGAACTATGCATTCACTGTCAGTGACAAGCATGATGCTTTCAAGTACTTCGCGAAAAAGCCCCTGTCAAGAAAATATGCAAAACTGTGAGGCTACCGAAAATAGAGGTACTTACAATAAATGTTCCTTCTTTTTTATGAATTCGTATGACGTCAATTAGGTTCATTTTGCAGAATATAGAGTGCCCCGCCGCGGTGGTCTAGTGGCTAAGGTACTCGGCTGCTGACCCGCAGGTCGCGGGTTCGATTCCCGGCTGCGGCGGCTGCATTTCCGATGGAGGCGGAAATGTTGTAGGCCCGTGTACTCAGATTTGGGTGCACGTTAAAGAACCCCAGGTGGTCAAAATTTCCGGAGCCCTCCACTACGGCGTCTCTCATAATCAAATGGTGGTTTTGGGACGTTAAACCCCACAAATCAATCAATCAATCAATTGCAGAATATAGAGCTGCGATGCATATGGCAAGTCAACGTTGGAAATTCATGTACATCATGTCCAAGCATGTAGGTGTGTGCGTACGCGGCGTGTTTTTGGTATTCATTTAGCGTGGCGTTCTTCACTTGTGGCTAGTGCGTGAAACTTAGCAACCAGATCTCTGAAACACTCGGTAACATAATTCAGCGACTACAGCCGTGATATATTGAGGTTTGAGCGCAGAACAATAAGGATTTAATCTGTTTAATTTTGCCCCGCCGCGGTGGTCTAGTGGCTAAGGTACTCGGCTGCTGACCCGCAGGTCGCGGGTTCAAATACCGGCTGCATTTCCGATGGAGGCGGAAATGTTGTAGGCCCGTGTGCTCAGATTTGGGTGCACGTTAAAGAACCCCAGGTGGTCGAAATTTCCGGAGCCCTCCACTACGGCGTCTCTCATAATCATATAGTGGTTTTGGCACGTTAAACCCCACATATCAATCTGTTTAATTTTGAGCGCGTAGCCAGAACCACGGCGGCTGCGGCACGTAGCGAACTCCGGCACCCTGTTTAGGCAGCGGCACCTGGTGGCGAGATGCCGCACTCGCGCCGACGGAGTAGTCTCATTGTTCTCTTCCGCTTTTACCGGGTACTGAAAGTTATAAAGGAGGCACTGGCCAAACTCACGGACCTCTCCTTCCTCCGTGGTAGAGTGTACTAGAATGCTAGTACCACGGAGGAAGGCAAAGGTAAGGAGAGGCCCTGACGTCACTCGTTGTGAAGCCGCGATGAAGCCGGAAGTCGGCCATATTGAGTAGGCAAATTCTCCTCTCTTGTTTACATATGAATGCAAAGCAGAAGGCGTGACTCCCTCTCCGGCTCGGAAAGCACGTGGGCTGCGCAGCGCGTGTGTCGTGACGATCCGAAACTAATGGAACTGGGCTCATCACTCAGAGCCAGCGGGACACCTTCAGCGAAATCGCTTCGTCCGAGTAATAACAAAGAGTAACAGCTCGCCGACAACGAAGCAACTACGAAAGAACGCGCGCTAGATGCACTGACAACGGCGAGTGCTTTCACGTCATTAACTCAGCAACTGTACAGACAACACGATCGGTCGTGCGCCTTCTACGGTTGCATTCCGCCACGCGACTGACGCAGCGTCCTGCCACTGTGTCCGTGTTCCGCGTGAAACTCACCTGCGTCAGCATTCTGCGACCATGGTGACTTTGAGCACGGTGCTAGTGACAGTTGAACGTGGTTGCTGTTACGTTATTGAGATTACATGCAATGCTGGTGGAGAGTGTACCAAGCGGAACAGAAAAGGTGTTTTAATACGCACATGCAAGTTGTTACTGTACACACACAACACGAAACTACGTATGTACACATGGTCCTCATGGCGTCTTGCTGGGCTCAACAGCGTCGTCCGTTGTCACAAGCAGGAGCACTGCTCAACCGTCACTGACCTGCAAGGCGTTCGTCGTCATTCAGCTTCGTCATGGTGCCCAACGCAATTTCGCTGAACACTAACTGCTTCATCCGCCGCACGACACATGGATATGCATTTGTTCTACGCACTGTTGAAACCCCGTGATGGACGAGGATTTGTAAACGTTGCTAAGAGTAATGTAACTGCCAGGAGAACACTGCGTAACCAATAACGCGGCGCAGAGCACAGATATTGTCCGCCACGGCTCAGCACGAGACCTGGGGAGGCACACATTCCGCCGCCAGCCGCGGCCGCTCACTGCTAGACCAGCTTCACTGCGCAACACGTAACCATAACAACGCCGCCATTGTGCCTACTGACTATGGCCGCCATGATGTCATTTCCGCCACATTTTTTACACCCTGCGCCGGCTGGGCATGCCCTCTCCTTACCTTTTTCCTTCCTCCGTGGCTAGTACACTCTATTCGTGGGCCAAATTTATCTTTGCTGCTGCTGATAACGATGGAGCTGATGGAGGCAAGGAAAGGTAAGGAGAGGGCATGCCCAGCTGGCACAGGGCGTAAAAAATGTGGCGGAAATGACATCATGACGGCCATATTCACTAGGCACAATGGCGGCGTTGCTATGGTTACGTGTTGCGCAGTGGAGCTGGTGTAGCAGTGAGCGGCCGCGGCTGGCGGCGGAATGTGTGCCTCCCCAGGTCTCGTGCTGAGCCGTGGCGGACAATATCTGTGCTCTGCGCCGCGTTATTGGTTACGCAGTGTTCTCCTGGCTGTTACATTACTCTTAGCAACGTTTACAAATCCCTTTGTTCATCACGGGGTTTCAACAGTGCGTAGAACAAGTGCATATCCATGTGTCGTGCGGCGGATGAAGCAGTTCAGCGAAATTGCGTTGGGCACCATGACGAAGCTGAATGACGACGAACGCCTTGCAGGTCAGTGACGGTTGAGCAGTGCTCCTGCTTGTGACAACGGACGACGCTGTTGAGCCCAGCAAGACGCCGTGAGGACCATGTGCACATACGTAGTTTCGTGTTGTGTGTGTACAGTAACAACTTGCATGTGTGTATTGAAACACCTTTTGTGTTCCGCTTGGTACACTCTCCACCAGCATTGCATGTAATCTCAACGTAACAGCAACCACACTCAAATGTCACTAGCACCGGGCTCAAAGTCGCCACGGTCGCAGAATGCTGACGCCGGTGAGTTTCACGCAGAACACGGACACAGTGGCAGGACGCTGCGTCGGCCGCGTGGCGGAATGCAACTGTAGAAGGCGCACGACCGATCGTGTTGTCTGTACAGTTGCTGAATTAATGACGTGAACGCACTCGCCGTTGTCAGTGCATCTAGCGCGCGTTCTCTCGTAGTTGCTTCGTTGTCGGCGAGCTGTTACTCCCTGTTATTACTCGGACGAAGCGATTTCGCTGAAGGTGTCCCGCTGGCTCAGAGTTATGAGCCCAGTTCCATTAGTTTCGGATCGTCACGACACACGCGCTGCGCAGCCCACGTGCTTTCCGAGCCGGAGAGGGAGTCGCGCCTTCTGCTTCGCATTCATATGTAAACAAGAGAGGAGAATTTGCCTAGCCAATATGGCCGACTTCCGGCTTCATCGCAGCTTCTCAACGAGTGGCGTCAGGGCCTCTCCTTGCTTTTCCTTCCTCCGTGGATGGAGGTTTGATAGAGCATAGCCTGGCGTTGCTATGGCAGAAAGCACGGAGGAAGGAAAGGTTCTTCCGTGGCAGATAGAGATTCTCAACAGGATTTGAGGGATATTTGAACTTTCACAAGTTTATGACACTAAACGACTAATAAGTTCTGAACACGCCCTTACCCGTGTACCACCAGCCCCAACTCACATTCTCCTCGAAGCATGAGGAGCATCGCAGGGAGAACCGTCCTTCCTCCATGGTTTCAACGGTCTTTTAACGGTGGTATTTACCGGTTTGCAGTGTTATCTTTGCGGTGAACGTCGTGAACTTGGTTCGCTACGCAACGCGTGAACGTTGTGTTGGAAACTGCCGCGATGTTCCGCACCACCCCATGCTCGGGAGAGATGATGTAATCTTTAGTTCACGCGCATGCTGCGAATTTTTGTGTTGTTCAACAACGCACAGGAGAAATCTCCCACCGAGACTACTGGAGGTCGATATCGGCGTGGCTAGCGAGCGGTTGTGCAACGCGTGCAGTCTTTTTTTTTTTTTTTTTCAATCAAGAAATTTGTTAGCAGGTACGCTGCCTGCGTCGGCTTTGCGAGACGCAGCGGGGAAGAATGCCTAGAGAAGAGGATGAAAGCATAGGTCAGCAACAGGCGCTGCGCCGTGCTTTCTACCGGGCTATTAGGCGCCTACTTTTTCTTCTAACCACTATCACCATCACGATCGTGACATACCCGCACTGCCACTAAAATAATGGGGCAAATACATGATCACAAAAAAAAAAAATGACATGACCTGCTGCCTTCTTGTTCTCGTTGTAATGCCTTAATGCGGCTGAATTCATCACTTTCGAACAGTCAGAGCGCTCGCAAACGACCCGAATGTGCCGTTAGGAAAAAATGCGAAAAGGTAAGGAAATGGTGTGTAGTGTGCATCATTTGCATGATAAGTGTCTCTTATGTGAGGACACCTATAGAGTTACTGTATATGCTACCTTCTACGGTGCCCCGCCGCGGTGGTCTAGTGGCTAAGGCACTCGGCTGCTGACCCGCAAGTCACGGGTTCAAATCCCGGCTGCGGCGGCTGCATTTCCGATGGAGGCAGAAATGTTGTAGGCCCGTGTGCTCAGATTTGGGTGCACGTTAAAGAACCCCAGGTGGTCGAAATTTCCGGAGCCCTCCACTACGGCGTCTCTCAAAATCATATAGTGGTTTTGGGACGTTAAACCTCACATATCAATCAATTACCTTCTACGGTAGCATATACAGTAACTCGAGACACCTCACCTCAACCGATACACTCGCACAAGAATGGGGATTGAAAGGATGAGTAGTAGTGATGTAGAGGTGATAGGGAAACGAGAGGGGAGAAAAAAAATGGGCCAGTATATATAGACGTCAGACTACCCAGGTGGCGCTGCGAGAAATGCCTCCACCAGCGCCGCCATCACTGTGCCGGTCATAAATGGGTAGTGCACAGAGAGCCGGTCGCGAGCGAACGTGCATAGGCCCTTCTCTTTCGTTAATCTTTAGGCATGGTTTCTTGAAAATCAAGGGCCTGACAAGCTTCTTCATTCAATCCAACCTCGCTTAATGAATATCGGAAGTTCATCAAAATGAAATGCGGGCACAATGCAAAATATGTTTTGTTTATTTCGGCAATCTGCAACTCGCAATTTAAGTGCAAGCGAGAATCGCATGACATCGAGTTAGAGGCAAACACTCCGGCGTGCATTCTGTACACTCAATCAAGTCCTGGTTAAATGCTGGCTATATCTAGAAAACTATAAACGAAAAGTGTCATGTTTCCTGACTATATCTAGCCCTTTAAGCGGGACCTAATTAAGAGTGCAAAGCCTAAATGCGTTAAACTTGGCATACACACGATTCCAAAGTGATGAAGTGCATGCACGAGCAATCTATGCGGGCAGTGGTACGAAGCTTACTTTATTCGGCGCGAATGGCCCTGATGATTTTCGTTTTGCAGTTGCATTCTCCATCGATTTCTCGCTTCCTGTGTATTGAACTGTTTTATTACGCATGCTTGAATGCTCTGTTGATGGACATGTTTGGTGTTTGTATATACTGCGAATGAGAATACATGCTTGTCCACTTTCTGAGTGTACATCGAAAGGCAAAACTGATGCCTCCAAGATTGCTCCGATAACCACAAAAAGCAACGGCAAAAAAAAAAAAAAAAAAAAAAAAGTGATCATGGTTGCGATCATTTTGCGATTTACCTGTATGACGCACATGTTCGCATTTCCTGGTTTAAGGCGGGACCTACAGAGCCTTCAAAGCTCTACGTGCGTAATGATGTGTGGTGGCGACAATTTCAAATTATCGATGGTCGCGGCGTGTGCGATGTTTATCGCGATCGTCACCCGTCTACTGTTGCACGTCGCACCCGCGGTCAGGTCTGTAAAGCTTCATAATCAAAGTTGCCACGGTTCTCCGTCAAGGTTACTCAAAACAATAATAGGAGACCTACATTATTACACTGACTCAAGCGAACTGCTGTGGATAACGCAAGTAATACGTAGGCTTACCCAACATGTTCGCAACGGCCTGTATTTAGCACTTTCACCTTCTGCAGCTTTGTAAAAGCTGCAGAAATCAGTAAAACTCAAGTAATTTACGTCCGTAACAATTCATAACGCAACAGTGGTGCATGCAGACTGAGGTATTTTTTCATAGAGCGCGGAGCTTTTGCATCTGCTCCTGTTTTCGGCCTTGTTCAGACGAGTAAACCAGCAAGCACTTCACGGCGGTTCGGTGATGCGTCAGACCAGCGGAGAGAAATTCGTAGCTCTTTTTCTGAGTGTTCAACGCGCAAATACAACTAATATTTAGCTCAATCATTGTTTCATACACTGTAGTTGCACCAGGTTGTGCAGCAATTTGTGCAAGGGAGTCGGGCTTTGCACTACTCAAAACATCATCGACAGGTGGCGCTGCGTGTCCACAAAACTCCAGAGTCTGACGTCTATCTGCATGTTTCACTGCAAATGTCGTCGAAAGACGATAGTATTGCGTCTGGAGATTTTAAACAAAACGTCCATTTGATGTTCTGTGTGATAAAATCGGTGACTTACATTCTGGAGGCACCGTGTTAAAGTGTCTCGATCCGTGCAGCAAAGGTGAACCAGCACATCGAGGAACGTTAGACACGAGCACTATCTGGCAGTTATCTTCGAAAACGAAGGAAGACGTGCCCGCATGTCTCGGAGGCGATAAGATGTGCAAAGCGATGGACAGGTGCCACCACCGTGTTGTCTTAGCACTTGCCTTTTTAGGCATAGCGTTGCATTGTCAGCGCAGCGTGATAAATGCTACGGTGTGGGGCCGTTTAAGGTATCATTACGGCACACAAACATACAAATGTACAGACAGGCGGACCAAAATTTTTGCATAGAAGTACCGCAAGAAAGACGTACTATCGTCTTCAAAAAGTATAGCGCAGCCATGTCAGTAAGGGAGTGGAAAACAGAAGTGAGGGTGAGGAGAGAGGAAGATGCATAGCTTAGCTATGACATGAGAGGGGCAGGAAAGGAAAGTGAGGGTGAGGGGGTAGTGATGTGATGAGGAAAGAATAGGGGAAAGCATAGCAAAGCCATGGGAGTGGTAAAAGAAGTGAGGGAAAAGAGAGAGTATAATATGTAACCATAGCCCTACATAGTACAGCATGACCAGGAAAGAGAGAATACAGGAAATAATCACAGGACATATATAGGGGTGGGAAAGGAAGGTTGCATGACATGGAAGAACAAAAATAAAGGAGGAAGCGTGACGTCACACCGCCAGCGTTTGCAAGCCAACCCGACTTAAAGCCAGCAGTGTCAGCCCAACATATGTGACCTTCTGTATTAAGATCACGCAAGTAACAAGGCTTCAGAGTGTGGCACCTGGTAGCGTTTATTTGAAATGTGCGCTTCTTCGGCGTGAACCGGACGACTCGTGCAGAAGGTTCAAAAATAGAACACCACTGGGAGTACTAAAACCTGAAGCACGCTTTTACGTTTTCTCAGTCTTTGCACCACTACAATGTAGACACCTTGGAAATCGATGTTATATGATAGAGCGCTTATGCAAAGCATGGGCTTGGAAGGTCGCTGTCACAATTTTTTATTAAGCTAAACGTCACAAAGTAGCGCTAAGGATATGTACAAGTGCACTCACAGACATATGTAAAACAGCTGAATATGTTTTATACATAACCAGTTGTTCACAGTTTGCTGTAAACAGTTAGCTGTTACAATTGCTGTTGGTAACAATGCCAACAGCAATTTAGATATTAGATACACCAGAAGCAATAAGTCGATATAAAGCACAGTTGCTCATGAGGATAGTAGGCCTGTACACTGCTAGATAAATAAACTTCAGTGAATGGCATTTAACTATAACTGACGTTGACCCGATATGACTTCTGTGTCATAGGAGTACACATGCATTGTTTACAAAATTGGATAGCCAGTATTCCAACAATTATTGACATTTCACGAACATTGGTATCAATTTGAAATGTACTTCCGAGACCTGGCATGACAGCGTGGCAGAATACTTGACTGCCATTCGGAACGCACGAATTCGATTCTTGCTGGGACCCTGACATTTTTTGCATTAATCGCGTCAACACTGATGATGTCAGCTTTTTTTTTAACGCTCACATGTTAAAATGACCTGTGTGTGTTCTCAATGTTCCTGGGTAGATATAAAGTGTCAATTACTTTTGACACATACACGCATACCAGCAGCACATAACCGCCCGCGGGTAAGTGTCATTGTCTGGTGGAAAGTGTTTGATGATGTACGCAACGAGATTGTGACATTATTCATGTTGTGACCAGAGATCCGTATTCACCAAACCATCTTACCCTTCTATACTAAATTTGGTTAATCCCAGGTTTTTAAGGGGGTGATCATGGCAACATCGAGACGTAGGTGGCTAGATAGATTCATACGTAGATAGACGCTCAAAGTGCCTGCAGTACGCAAAGAAATGCTTCGCATTATTATCTCGCAGAATGTCTGCACACCTCTTAACCCGGCCATGGAAAATTCGATTGATTTCTACAGTGCCACCGAGTGCGGCTGTCGTGTCACCAAGCTCCTGCAAGGCCCGGCACTGTTTGTTTCGATTACGTCATTGGTCGGCACTTGACCATTTTAAACAATAAACATTTATATGAAAGCCAAAAATACTTGACTGCCTCCGACTAACATTTTATTTAGATGCCTAATTAAGTCAGGGTGCTTTCATGGTTGCATCCCTAACACTGAGCAGTTCTTACAACGTGACCTTCTTACAACATAACCCAATACAGTGAATAACTCAGTACATAAAACTAAATACTCTGTATTATGTGAACATCACATGGGGCCCTCAGAAGTTGGGCTAATAAAGATGCTAAAAAGTTTACAAAGGCGAATCGCTACGTTCATCCTTTGAAAGTACTCTTAGGAAGAACCAGTAACACAAATGGTATACCTTCTGGGACTTCCCTTTCCAGCAGACTGTCGAAAACTGGCCGAGCTAACATTCATTTTCCTACCGTCAAAAAGTAAACTAAACATAGTTCACTACATAACGCTGCATAGAGTAAGAATTCTGAGAATCATAATTGAATATACATATGAAGCACCTCCGTAATGCCAAAATATATATGCGAAGTCACTCTTCCCGAAAACTATTCAACAATACAATTCACTACCTTCACCATTGTTTCGATGTACCTCCGTGGAAAACTTTGAGGAAGTGCTCAAGTAATATTTCGTTCAGTCTAAGACCAATGATTGACACATTGACTTTACTACGTCAATTTTGCTATGTCTAACTTTTGCGATGTCAATGTCATGAAGTAGCTTGCAAATAATTGCACTCCTGAATTATAAAATATTGTATTGGTTCGTCTTGTATCTTACTGTGTTGTATTGCTTGAATATTGCATTTTTATATGTCATACTTAATTATTCTTGAAATGTTGCTTAGTATGGTATGGTATAATTTTGTAAGTTATAACACACCCCTGTACTGGGTTGAGGGCCAACAGCGTGCCACCACAAAAAAAATGAACACTCTAAGGTTGACCTGAGCAGCCAATCTTTTTTGTTGTTGTTACAAATCTGAGGCTACGCATACGAGTGTGCAGTGCCATGTGTAGCATGGTGCCACATTATGTCGAGGTGCCAATGCACTGTGGGCACAATGTTATGCTTGTTTATTGTGCATTACCCGCGTAAGCTAGACAGGTCATGAATTGAAGTTATTGTCAATTAGTTAAACAGCTCTTACATTTCTTAAATGCACAAAATTTATGAACACTACTGTTCCTTGCAGTTTTTAAGTACTACACAAAGAACTGTGCTTTTCAAACATACCTAAGTACACTTGACTTCAAAGAAATGAAAAGAAGACATTTAATAAGTACCATTTGTTCAACCCGCCAATCGAAGAGTGTGACCTTACTGTGGAAATCTGCCTTGCTTTATTTTTTCAGATGTTTTGCCTTTGAGTAACACAAACATGTTACCCTTCATGCCAAAAAGAAATTGTGAACTTGTTTCCATGCCATGCTTGTTAGAGTGTTCAATAGCAGGAAAAAGCACTACTTTCAGAGTACATAAATAGTGGTTATCAATAAGCACAGCTTGTCGATCAACCACTGTATATGTTCTTGACATGAACATGCAAAGAAAAGAGAAATATATGAAATACACTGACTCGCTCCAACTTTGTTTATGCTACTTTTTAATTAATAATCACAGCATTATTTAGTATTTACAGAATGCTGGAGCAAGTTTTACATAAATACCAATATGGCACAACTGATTAGCCAGAACGAGGAGAAGATTTCCTACGGCAAGGACGCTGCAGCATTTTCGTTCAAGAGGCCCAATCTTATGAAAAGAAAATTTTTACTGTATGGCACTTGAAAAACTTGTAGACAAGTCAACATGATAGGCTTACAGCATTTGAAGCACAGCCTTTCCCAAGTTTCATGTATGTGTCATTTTTGAACAGAATGTGTTGTCGGATTTTAAACACACTGATACCAATCTCCAGAATTACTAATATAAGGATGCCGATTCTAAAACATCGCAGTCTTGTTTCACAGTTATATTTCGAAACTTGTTGGCCGCATGGGGCGTTCAACAAAACAACTGAGGCAGCTTCGCTCAAATGGTGCCACATCTGAAGGAATTGTAGAGCTAGGCAGCCTTATTTGTTTCTCTTCAGTTTTCTCTTTCTTTTGTCTTTATTTTCCTCTTTTCGAGTTTTTTGCTATTTATGTACTTGTATTGTTCTTCCTATTTTTTTATTTCTCTCTCTATTGATTTCTCACATGCTTCCTCATTCAATTTTTATGCGTTGTGTGTGTTGTCGTGCTTCTATAGTAATGTCCGCACTTTATATCACCATCAAGCTGCTCGAAGAACAAGAGGAAGAAGACTTCTCGTAATTATGAATGCGCTCAATATGCGACAGTTGGTTATACTGCATGTAGCTTTCCCTGTGTTAATATCATCATCAAAGCACACGAAGAAAAAAATTGCCCGCAGCTTCCCTCGGGGGAACACTGAGGAGGATGCGGAGCATATAATTGGTTAACGGGGTGTTAAAGTGCGACTTACTTGGGTCGATGGCTAAATTGGTTAACGTGGTTGTGAAATGGGGTGTTAAATTGCGACTTACTTGGGTCGATGGCTAAATTGGTTAATGTGGTTGTAGGAGGGGGTGTTAAATGAGTGAACACGTACACACGTATGCGAAAGGGCGGCGCTGGTCGAAGGGACGTCGATCATTCTGTTTGTGGATTCGTTGGCATTCATTTCACGGCGACTTCGGACGTCGACGCGCCGTACAAACCAACGGACGAGCGGCAACTGAGCGAGCGAGCGCCGACCTTGAGTATATATACAGCGCGACGGCGCATGCGCTGTCAGCTGTCGAATGTTCTCGAAGGAGAAGCGCGTGCGCGGCACAGATGGCGACGGCGCGACGGCGCATGCGCTGTCAGCTGTCGAATGTTCTCGAAGGAGAAGCGCGCGCGGCACAGATGGTGGGCGACGGCGCGACGGCGCATGCGCGCGCGTCAGCTGTCGAATGTTCGAGAAGCGGTGCGGACGGCGCACTACAAGGCGCGAGTATAAGATGCTTCCGCATCTAAAAGAAGACTTCTCGTTGGAGCAAGCACGGTTGATGTGCTCCAGCTGGCTACGCTAAACGTGCTTATGCCTGCATTATGCCAACGATGACGACAGCATACAACCGCCGGCCCCTACAAAGTGTTCTACCTTTAAAAGAGGAAAGAAAAAGAAAGTTTTGAAACAGTCATGCAAGAAAAGCTCATGAAAATACTAATTAATAAAAAAAAAGAATATTAGACGCAGAGACTCATCTGCAGGCCACACCTTGCTAGAGAACGGTCCACGTGTGTTCAGCACCTCTGCACTAGATGGCAACATAGAGTTCTATTGTTGATAAAGCCTGCCTGCTGCACTGATCTTATGTTCAAGATTTTCAAAGATTCTAGAGCATGAATTTCACACAGGTGCAACATGGACACATAACGTTTCAAAGTACACAAAGAACAATACTACGTTGCCTTAGGTACTAATTGGCACACAATAAACTCAGTAACATCCTTAGGAAGCAGTAATGAAACATATCTGCTTGTTATATAATAGTGCGGGGATGATAAGATTCGTTCAGATGCTGCTATGTCTACAGACTTGACAAGTTATTCTTCTAGTATTCTTTTCTATTGACATCATACAAAATGCTACTGGTTGCCCACATTTTGGAAAGCATCTCAAACAGGAGGCAGAACAGAAAAAACAAAACAAAGAAATGAATAACTTCAGCCACATTGCATTCTGAATGACCAATTAACATTCGTGACCGATCTTTCCTTTGACTCTGAGTAACAACTCTATGAGCATTACAGATACAGATCGTAAGTGACCAAATGCGACAAGAACTGCACCGTAAATGAAACTAGCTGTGTCCAAATAGTGTCAACAGGGAGGCCAGGTGACCATAAATCGAAACTAAATTCAGTTGAGGCCCTTTATAAGATGCACTGTTATAAGTGTAAGTGACAAGTGGGCATAAGGGACACCGGTGTGGCCGGTGCACAAATATTAACACATCATGAAACACATTCTCTTTGGCTCCCTTTAACAAAAAGTTTGTTCAAAAGAAAAGTTCGGTCACTGCCTGTAGTAATAGTAGACCCAAGAAGCATTTTATTAAAAGACAGGAGCTGCCATCAGCCATGAAAACATCTCATAAGCCACACAGCTGACCAGAAGAGAGTTAATAACAGTGTTTGCCCACTCTTAAGAACATCATATCAAACCTCGCTGGTGGAACAAAGGAACCAAAATGTCACGGGCTGAGTAGATACCTGAGAATGACGACGACAAAGTGCTAAGGGGAACGTGCACGGACTGCAGCAGCGTTGTACGCATTTGCTCGCCAATATATTGATCGCGTATCCTTTATTCCCCGTAAAATCATTGGAGGAGGTGTGGGGTACAACTCACTATACAGCCCCAGGAGCTGGATCTTCGCAGCAGATGGCGCATTGCAGCTACCACAATGACTGAACAGGCTACTCAATGTCAACAAGATCCATCAGCCCCGCAGACGATCATTGTGGGGCAACCACAGAACACCTATACTTCGTGACTCAGGCCAATAGACCTCTCCCTGTTAGTAAATGGTGTGACGTCACTGCGGGCACCCCGCCCACCATACCCTCTCTCGCAGCAGGTGCTGGTTGGCAACAAATAGAGTTACTGTATATGCTACCTTAGGTAGCATATACAGTAACTCTAGCAAGGAAGTTCCGCCGGCGACACCTGTCTGCATAGCAAAGCTGCGTGTCTGCATTCCTTCGACATAAATTTCTACATTGCTATGTTCTAAAGTCACAGCTTTTGAAAGAAGGGGGTTGCGGAAGGGTCACTCCTCATAGTGTGGAAATTTGCTCATCGTAGTTGGATGTATAGAGAAACTTTATTTAGAGTAGTGAGAGACGCGACTAGCACGCAGTGGGCTTCACCCGCATAGATGGCAGCCATAAAAAGTCTGATCTTTTTTAAAAGCGAACGTTTTGTATATACACAATGACTGGCACTTTGAGAAATATTTGCATGGCATGGATGTAAACTTATTCAATTTCCATCGTGGCATGTGTAATGCAGCTTTAAATGAGGTGCAGAATTAGCGGCAGCATGGTTTTGAGCTTCTGTGCGCGACGTCATATGATTCTCACTTATTGCACAAAAGTTTGATCTGAGATGAATGAAAAAAAAAACAAGACACTTCCTGCCATGCATTAGGCTGAGGTTAACATATCGTCGTAAAAAATAAAATGAAATTCTCCCGCTGCGTTTCTCAATAACCCAGTGAAAATTTAAGTGATGTAAAACCCAACAACTTAATACTATATAATATTATCTGACACAGTTACCTTGCTGCATTTGACACCTAGAACATGTTTTCGTACCTATATACACAAACTTCTAATGCGCATTATCACTTCATAAGGATCGAATCGTAAAAGTACAAAGTAAATAAAAAATTATAAAAATCTCCGCTGTTTTAATTAACACGTAACAGGTATGCGATAATATAGGTTATTGCCGTAACGAACCGTATATGCAGATTCGGCAACGCTACAACATGCTTATAGCTCATGCGTAGCCGTATATATCACTCGGAGGTAATTCACTTTTACTTTTCTGCACACCATGCATATATACGCTGAGGTGTACCCGCTCGCAGATGATCGCGTCAAATGTATTTTTAACGTGACTAAAATGTCAGATGGTAAAGTTCCCTCGACAGCCGGTTACTGCAACCGGCCCACAACGAATACCAGTGCTTTCTCAAACAGGCTGCATCGCGTTATTCACACTGCACACACCACACACAATATTCCCACTTTCACCGTCCATAAAGGTGAACCAATATTGTCGATGCCTTTCAAGGCACACTACACTCCACAGTCAACACGCCACATTTTCGAAGACGATGCCGCTGGATGGATTGATGTGGCTGTACCCTTTAGATAGGGCGGCGGCGGCTTACGCCACCTAGCCATAATACTTAGTGAACCAGCAACTAGATTTATCTTTGTTTTTTCTTTAAATAGTAAAGTTGAGGACTGGCACTTTGCAGTGAAGGGTTTATTTTCACTCGTGCCTTGATTTTAGCCACCAATCAAATAACCTCCTCCTAGTTAATTCTACCCGTTTAAAGTCTATTTTGCCGTCACTGTCCCTAAACCCCAGTGCTTTGAAAAACTCTGCGCCATCAACCTGAACTACAGGGTGAAGCCCTTTACAGAACAATATCAAGTGTTCGGCAGTTTCTTCTTCCTGTCCACACGCACTGCATACCGTGTCTACCACTTCGTATTTGGCCCGATATGTCTTTGTTCGCAATACTCCCGTTCTGGCCTCAAACAGTAGAGAACTACCCCGAGTATTATCATAGATCCTTTCCTTGGCTAATTCCTGCTTAAAAGTTCGATAGATCTCCAGTGCGGACTTCTTAATCATGCCAATTCTTCACATATCGGTCTCAGCTTCCTTCACCTTCTTCTTAACCGATAATTCTTTTTGGTTTGGCCCCCTGCTGTTTTCCAAGTATTTACCAGTCAATTTTCTGGTTCGCTTCCGCCATTTTGTATCGACATTCTTCATGTACAAGTAGCTGAATACCTTCCTAGCCCAATGCTCCTCCCCCATTTCTCTCAATCTCTTCTCAAATTTTATCTTGCTGCTAGCTTCCCTGCCCTCAAATGATGTCCATCCCATATCACCTTGTACTCCCTGATTTGGTGTATTCCCGTGAGCTCCTAAGACAAGCCTACCTATTCCACGTTGCTTAATTTCTAATCTTGCTTGAACTTCTGATCTCATGCACAAGACCACATTTCCAAACGTCAGACCAGGAACCATGACCCATGTCCATATTCCTCTCACAACATCATACCTATGTTCATACCTACTCTGTTCCTCATCATCATGCCTACCGCTGTTCTTGCACAGGCTGCCACGCGTGTTCACTTCTCCGAGACAAACAGTCAGCCAGCGTTCCAAATATTTCATCACGCACTTTACCACACCCCTTGATGTTCTCTGACACATACCACAGCGAATGTTTCCAATTTGAGATAAAAATTAAGTTTTCAAGAAGAAAAAAAAAGCTTTCCCCAGGCAATGAGCGACTGCACCCCATTCGGCCACCGGCGGGAGTGATTTGCCAACCGCCCTATAGTTACTGTATATGCTACCTAAAGGTAGCATATACAGTAACTCTAAATCAACCTTTTGCACGTGCACCAGTGACGTCACGCTGTGACGTACCCTGGTGGAGGTCTATTCAACGGCACAAGTGGCATAGACGTCGATGACTGGCTAGTTCTGCATGAGCACGTCAGCAGCTGCAGCAGCAGCCATTGGGATTCGGCGCTTATGTTGGCGAACATCATCTTCTACTTGCATGGCATGGCAAAACTCTGGTACGAGACCCATCAACAAGAGTTAATCAGCTGGGACATATGTAAGCGGAAATTACGCTATCTATTTGGGAAACCCATTGGACGAAAAGTGGCCTCAAAAAAAGAGCTTATGACTCGTGCCCAGACATCCACAGAGCAGTACATTGCATACATCCAGGACATGTTGGCCACAAGGTCGACAAGGACATGCTTGAGGAGGACAAAGTCGTAGACATCCTGAAAGGAATTGCCGATGAGGCCTTCAATTTCCTGCTGTGTAAGGACTGCTCGACAGTGAAGTCGGTCATTGAAGCATGCATGTCGTTGCTTCGAACAGGCGAAAAGTAGGTGCGTCGTTCACCAATTTGACCGCCTTCTCAACAGAGGGACTACGTCCTCCTGCCCACACTACATCAACAGATTTGCCCACACTACATCAACTACCAGCGCCAGAAAACGTCACCAGAATAGTCCATCGAAAACTTGAGGCTATGGCACCTGCTATGTCTAGCGTCAGTGCTCCAGGACACAACATCGCTGCTGTTTCAATGATACAGGCCGTGGTTCGCCAAGAGAACGCGAATATAGGCATTTCGCCACCTCATCAAAATGCCTCTGCTACTTCCAGCTCGGCTCCAGTCGTTGCGGCTGCAATTCCGAGCCACACCTTCACGCCAGGATGAAACCCAGCCGAATGACGCACTCATGCTGATCGGCTTATATGTTTCACGTGCCATCGGATAGGACATATCGCTCGCCATTGCCGCAGTCATTGGACCTCATCACCTCGACCAAGCTTCAATGACCAAGCTCAGTTAAAACCTTCATCAACATAGCTGCTGAACAACACTGCGACTCCTCTTTGCCTCCTATTATCAATGGTGTGCATGCAATCTCCCCACCATGACCACTCCTTACAGATGTTCCTTCTTCACATCATCTTGCACTACTACAACGCCCGCCCAAATGGTGCTGAGCTTTTGCTCGTTGTTCCTGCCCATCTTCGCTCAGACGTTTTGGCCCAGCTTCATGATGCACCCACCACTAGACACCTAGGGGTGTCACGCCCATATGACCGTGTTCGCCGACGATTCTTTAGGCCTGGCCTCTACCGTTCTGTGCGACAGTACGTTACGGCGTGCAACTTCTGCCAGCGCCGCAAGACACCTGCACTGGGGCATGCTGGTACCCTCCAGCCCATTGAAATACCAGATGAGCCATTTTTCCGAGTCGGCCTCGATCTTCTAGGACCTTTCCCGCGTCGACCTCCGGTAATAAGCGGATTGCCATCGCTACCGACTATGAAGCGCGGTATGCCGTTACACGAGCCCTCTCCGCCAGCTGAGCTATTGATATAGCCGATTTCATTTTTCATTACATCATTCTGCGTCATGGTGCTCCTCGTCAGTTAATCACCGACCGCGGCCACTCTTTTTTATCTAAAACAGTCGACAAGCTCCTGCTCTACCCACCACAAGTTCACTGCAGCGTACTATCCACAAACCAACGACCTCACCAAACATCTCAACTGTACCCTGACAAATATGTTTGTGATGTACATCTTCAAGGAGCACAAAGATTGGGATATTCACTTACTTTTCGTTACCTTCACATACAACTCTTCACGTTATGATACAGCTCGATTTTCACCTTTTTACCTACTGTTTGGTTATGACCCGCCTTAACCCATGGACCCCCAGCTCCATTCCGACGCCACCTCATCAACTGCCTGCTATGCTCGTGATGCCCTGGCCCGTGCTGACATCGCCCACCAAGTCTCTCGGGATCGTTTATGTGCCTCGCAGCTTAACCAAAAGAGTGCTTGCAATCGCCAGCAACGCAACGTACAGTACACCCAGGGGTCACTCGTCTTGATGTGGTTACCATCACAACGAGTCGGTCTTCGCGAAAAACTCATGTCCCGTTACGTTGGCCCTTGCCGCGTCATACGCAAGGTCACCAGCATGACCTTAGAGATTTCTCCATTCCTTAACATGTCAGCAACACCTTCAATCCCAACCGATATAGTGCACATCTCGAAACTTAAACTATACTACTCCCGCCCCGAGGATTGATCACACCGGGATGATCCTTTTGCCGCCGGTGGGTAATGTCACGAGCTTACACCATTGCAGGATATGCATTACACCATTGCAGGATACATAATCACATGAATAAGAGTACATGATGATTCGCACACATATTACACATACAGTTCGATGCACACCTAGATGAGCTAGTCTACGACATTCGTCAGAATATTTAACGCGTTTGTCGAACTGCTTTTACATGGCTCAATGTCATGCTTATTCGTTATGCTGTTGAAGCTGTGCAGTTCCAGATGTCATAGACAAAATACCCCGAGGCTTACCACCTCTGGCAACGCACTTGAAGCCCCAGAACAAGACGTATGCACCACGTGTCTCCTCAGCCTTTTCCTTTGCAGTTCACACCGTGTGCACCCCGAGGCAAATGTTCATTGCGCTTGTGAAATTTCAAGTGGCGTGTAAGCTCACCCCTCCATGCAGAATTCCAGGGACAGAGGTGGCACTGGTATGGTCTTTCGCCAGTGTGGATACGTACGTGTGCGACCATGTTGGACTTATGAGTGAAGGTCTTTCCGCAGTACTGACATTTGAACGGACGCTCGCCTGTGTGTGTCATTTGATGTTCTGCCATATGACTGTGTCTACTTGTAGTATAGGCACACACTTGGCACTTGAACACACGCTCTTCTCTGGGAGATCCCACACGAGGTGGCTGGCCAGGGCAACGGCGTACAGCAGCCGAGTCTGCGTGATGAAAAAGGGTGAATATTTCGCAATGGACAAAGCTGTTACTGAAGGAAAGCTATCTAGTACAACTACTCTAGACTGGAGTTGAAAGGTAGTGACAGCGAAAAGTGAGGAAACAGAATTACGACAAGAATATTCACATAACTGCTTGAAAAAACGGAACTTTCATAACCTGTGTTGCCGTCTACACGTGAGGCGTTGTTGCCTGAACAATGTGAGAGAACCCTTATGCATAATTTTAAGGCTGCAAATGCATCAACGTAAGAACCCTTTTCTTTGTTTGCGATCTTAAAGCTACGAAACGCTATAATATGGCTTTTCATCGAAGGTCTGTTTACTAGTACTGGAGCTAACATTGTGAAGTGGTTAAGATGCAGCAGAAGAACGGCTTATTCATCCAGCAATGACAGAAAATAGTGAGCGCTTTGAATGCGGTGTCAAGTGAACCAATTGCAATGAAACGTAAGGCACAATGACTCTCACACAATACAAAAATGAAGCAGAGGGAAGCTCATGTCTTTCGTTTGGTCCCATGTCACACCGCCATGTCTTGTTGCCACCGGTTTTCTATTTAGCATTTCCCACCCTAAACAACATCGAGAAAAGTGAGAGAGCATGTCAAAACACATAAAAAAGGCAGCCTTGAAATTATTTATTTGTGTATTTCCTGCAATATTTCCTAACATATTAAACAACAAAAATGGCATCGACATATATCGTGAAAAGGTTGTTACAGATTTCAAGTAGTCCACTACAAAGACATTTCCATGGCAAAAAAGAATAGTGAGAACTGCTGACTTGCCCCCGACCATTTTTTGTACCTATGTTAATTTAACACTTGCTACATTCCTAATATCTGTATAGTTCTTGAAGGGACACTAAAGGCAAAAGTCGACGTCTATTGTTTAAATGGCGATCCAGAAACCTCGTAGTGTTACTTTCGTGCCAAGAATGGACCTACTTTGAAATGAAATTATGTTTTAGTGCTCCGCATCCGCACTTCAAATTACCCGCCTCAAGAAGCGGACCATCCGGACCGTCTCGCGTCCCTGTTGTCGTGCGCAACGTTACCCGGCTTTACTGCGTTAGTAGCAGCAGATCGAAAGCAGCGGGAGCCACAGCGGCCACAACAGCCATTGATCAATTTACCGCCATTGGCTTTGATATTGCAGACACTTTTGTTTCAACTACTCCCCGCTAGATGACACCACCTGTCTCGTGTAACCACGCGAAACTTGAATTTTTGAACCGCTCGCGTCATTCCCCATAGTAACGTCCGGCGGGTTTTTTTTTTTTCTTTCATGAATCAAACAGAAACAAACAAGCTGAATTTTATTGCATCTCTCGATGCAGGGAAGGTTCTTTATTTAGTGCAGTTAGATCAATTACTAGTGATTAAATGTAGGCGGTCCATTTGATGTCATCGGGTTCATTTTGAAAATGTCCTACTGCGGCGCTTGTGTTGTTGTGCATTTACGTTAATTTCTCTGTAAGTAGGGCACTGTTGTTAATAATATTGTCATTTTAGATGTTGTCATACATTGAGCTTTCACTTTGACGTAAATTGTTACTTGACTTTAATGTCCCTTGAAGCCAAGTTCCAATGAGTTGTAAAATATCACAGCCAATTAACTTAAGCAAAATGAAAAACTTGTATCCGTCATAGAATTGTTTAATTTAATTGAGGTTGTGTAACAAGTGGTATTCTGAAAGGTCAAGAAGGTGGCACTCAGAGGTGATTCGTTATATCCGCCCCTGCTTTCACACCTCACTTATTGTGGCCACATTTGTGATGATCTATTACCCTTACAATTCTTGCCAATTAGTTGAAAGTAAGTGAATATGTGCACTTCTCTCCAAGTAGACAAACAAAGGAGGAGATTCGTAATGATGACTGAAGAAAGCACTGCACAGGACATGCGTAAGACTTGTAATGAAAACAGAAAATGAGCACAGTGTCATGATAAAATAGGTGCACTGGCTTCTGTACATAACTTTTTCTGATGAACTAGGTAGCAATTTCATTTTTCACATTAAGACGTATGCTATCAAAGTACATTAAGAAGCCTCAAAGGTACAGCTTCATAAAAGTATAAGCACATGGTCATCTCAATGATATCACAGGAAATAACAGAAGCAGCAGTCCAAGTTCGCTTACGTAGTCTGCAATAAATGAAACTTGCCAAAGCTCGTGAAAAATGCCCTCACGTTTTAATGTGAACACAAAAGCAGGTGGCGCTTCAAACCTAGCAAAAAGAAAAGACAGTATGTGTGCGATATAGAATATAGCAACTGGTGCACAAAAATTCACACATCATGAAATAAATACATCATCTTTGGCTCCGTTTAATGCAAAAGATTGTTGGCGGTCACCTGAATAATGTAGTAATAAGTCCAAGGAGCATTCTTTCTAAAAAATGGGCAGGAGCTGCCATCAGGCATGAAAACATCTTGAAAGCCACACAGCTTACCACAAGAAAGTAAGAACATATGTACACTCGTTAGGAAATCACGAGTGATCTCCCTGCTAAAAGTAAAGAATCGTAGAAATATAGACACATGAGTGTTATCATTACACCACGACACAAAGCACACCTCTGTGAAGAATGAGAGGCGTTCGCAAAAAAAACATCAAGTGACTTATTCTGATGCTGCAGTAATGACTGAATCCTGAGCATTAACAAACCAGTACTTTAGAAATCACTTAATGCAATGCAACTTTGCAGCATGCACAAAGACACGAATTAGAGCACATAATCACTTGCATGTACCATAAACATAGTTCAATGCACACCCACATAAACGAGTCTTCAACATTTATCACAACATCCACTAAGTTTTGCATATTGTTGGCCCGTGTCCTGGAGTTACACACGTCCTTTATGTCGTTCAAGCAGCACAGTTGCAGGTTTCCCCGAGGCACGAACGATGTAGTCTTCACCTTAGCACTTTTGACAACGCACTTGAAGCCACAGAACAAGACGTCTCCTCAATCTTTTTCTTTGCGATTCACCCGTGTGCACCCTGAGGTGAGTGTTGGCTGCACTTGTGAGTTTTGAAGTGGCGTGTAAGATGACTTTTCCGTGCAGTATTCCAGGGACAGAGATGGCACTGGTAAGGCCTCTCACCGGTGTGGGTGCGAATGTGCCCGACCATGTGGGTCTTCTGAATGAAGGTTTTTCCGCAGTAACCGCATTTGAATGGACGCTCGCCTGTATGAATAATTTGGTGTCTCCGTAGATTAAGCCTGTACCTTGTAGTATAGCCACACACTTGACACTTGAACACACGCTCTTCTGTGAGAGATCCCACATGTGGTGGCCAGCCAGGGCGACGGCGTACAGCAGCCAAGTCTGCGTGATGAAAAACAGTGAATATTCAGCAAAGGACAAACCTGTTACTGAAGGAAGGCTAGCTAGAACATCTACTCTGCACTGGGGTTGAAAGCTAGCGACAGCGAAAAGTGAGAAAACATAGAATTATGACAAGAAAATTTACATAACTGCTTGAAAAACACAACTCTCATAACTTGTGTTAACATCTACACGTGAAAAAAAAAACACTGTAGGTGCACCCAAATTTTCTTAGTTACGTGTGTTTTAACAAGTGCACCATAATCGTTTCCATTGATGGAGTCTATTTGAAAGTATTCAGTACAATTAACATTGCGTCTTGGCATGCTACTGTTTCGGCAGCTATACAGCATATAGACCTGGTCTCACCTTTACGTCATGCTTCTCAATAACCACTGAGAAAGAGGTCATACCAGCAAATGAGAGTTGGAACGACAACCCAAAGTGTTAAGCTGCAGGTATGTGATGATAAAAAAAACCTGTTAACAGCAGTTGTGTGCTCGAGCTGAGGTTTCTACAAGTCCACTGATTCAAACGTTGGCTTTTGTACACAAACCCTGCTTACGGATTTTTTTCATTGCAAGCTTCCATCTTAAGCTTGCAACGCTTCCATCTTCCTTGCAAGCTTCCATCAACCTAACCAAATTGAAAAACTTGTCTACGGCATAAAATTTTCTCAATTTCTAAAGGTTTTGCAGCAAGGAATATTCTGAAAGATCAAGAAGGTAGCACTCGGGAGTGATTCGTTATATCCACCGCTGCTTTGATAACTGACTTATTGTGGTCACTTTGGTGATGATCTATTACCCTTACACATGTTGCTAACTAGCTGAAAGTAAGTGCACTCCAAGTGGACAAACGGAGGAGGAGACTTGCAATGACGAATCAGGAAGAACGCAAGTTAGAGGACATGCGCAAGACACGTGATGAAAACGGAAAGTGAGCACAGTGTCATAATAAAATAGGTGCACTGGGTACTGTGCATAACATTTTCTGATGAACTGGGCAGCAATTTCGTTCTTCACATGATAATGTATGCTATCAAGGTACGTTAGGAAGCCTAAGAGGCATAACTTTATAAGCACATAAGCACATGGTAATTTTGATGATATTGCAGAAAATAAAAGCAGCAGCAGTTCAAGTTCATTGATGTAGTCTGAAATAAACGGAACTTGCCAAAGATCGTGAGAAATGGCCTTGCTTTTAAATGTTAACACAAAACCAGGCGGTGCTTCAAAGCTTAGAAAGAGACAATATATGTGTGACATGGAACAAAACTGGTGCACAAAAATTAACACATCATGAAATACATCCTTTTTGGCTCCACTAAACAAATGGTTTGTTGGCCGTCACCTGTAGTAATATTAGGCCCAAGAAGCATTTTTTTTTTTTTTTTGACAGGAGCTGCCATCAGACATCTCGGAAGCCACACAGCTGCCCAGAAAAGAGTCAATAACACTAGTATGCGTCCACTTTTATCGGGCTCGGAAACCACCTCGGATATTTCTTCAAGCATTTCAAGTAAACACGCGCATCGTATGTGGAATGCCATCGCGATCAACGATTCTACACAAGGCAGCCCCACGAGCCGCCAGTGTGCCACAAATTCCCCAAAACGATCCCTCCTTCTTTCCGGCCCTTTCGGCCTCCGCGTGACACGCCGTGCCACATCTCTGACACACTGGACAAACATGCCAAATCTGCTGTGAGTGGTCAAGCAAGAGCCTACGACTCCCGGTCGGTCTGCAAGAAGCTGTCCGCGCTGCTTGTTGTTGTTCGTCGTGTTCGCCGCATGCATGCAGCACGTGCTTGGCACGGCGCGTCAGTCACCCTACCATTCCATTGCATTGGCGATCCTTTGAAATCGTGTGTGCAACGCAGAGTCCATACCGCCACAATTCGCCAACAAGCACGCAGCTATAACAAAACTGAGGGAGTTGACGGCCGGAGTCGCGGCAACCAGAAGTAGACGTTTCAAGCAGCGCATCAATGATGACATATGCCGTGAGAGATTGGGAGGGCTATAGGAGAGGCACTCGGGGAAATAGCAAAGTGGCATAAAAGAAGATACCAGCAAAGAAAAGCTCAGGAGAGAGTGAAAGGTGTGGTCGTCACGCTTTGTTGGGATAATCAAACACGTCTAACTCCACTATTACTGCATCATGTAAAAAAATTCTTACGGCTCCGTGTTTGTCACGCACTCATGCACAATTTCCCCACCACAACTGAATTTCGGCCTCTGGTTGGTTTACGAGGCCTTCAAGAACATCATATGAAATCTCACTGCTACAACTAAGGAATTATATAACTACGGAAGGTTTCTGTGTTGAAATAAATGTTAAGCTCAGACAGTCATACAGAACACAGGTCAGTGAAAAACAATAAGCATTCACTATCACAAAGAAAAAGCACACAAAGTGGCTTATTCTCAAGCCACAGGAACGACTCAATCCTAAACCACAAGAAACCAGTACTTCATAAATTACTTGATGCATTAAAAATTTGCAGCATAAATAAACACACAAATGAAAATACATAATGATTGACAGCCACTACACACACAGTCCAATGCACACCTACATGAGCAAGTCTTCAAAATTCGTCACGCCATCCAATAAATTTGGTGAACTACTTCTACATGGCCCAGAGTTGCAGATTCCATCGGGGAATGGACAAAGTAGCCCCAGGCCTAGCACTTTTGGCAACGCACTTGAAGCCCCAGAACAAGACGTATGCACTACGTGTCTCCTCAGCCCTTTCATTTGCGGTTCACACCGTGTGCACCCCGAGGCAAATGTTTGCTGCGCCTGTGAGTTCGCAAGTGGCGTTTAAGGTCTGTCTTCAATGGAAAATCCCAGGGACAGAGGGGGCGCTGGTAAGGCCTCTCGCCGGTGTGAATGAGAATATGCCTGTCCAAGTTGCACTTCTTGTTGAAGGCTTTTCCGCAGTAGTCGCATTTGTATGGACGCACACCTGTGTGTGTCATTCGGTGTTCTGCCATATGACCGTGTCTACTTGTAGTATAGCCACACTCGGAACACTTCCACGTGTGTTTTACCTTCCGAGAGCCCAGATGAGCTGGCTGGCCTGAACAACAGCACATGTCTGGAAAAGTCAGAACAATGCATTTTCAGCAAAAGGACAGAGTTAGTCTTGGCAAGACAAAAAGTACAACTAAAGCAAAGTGGTGTAAGAGTATCGCTACTGTGAAAAATAAGAAAATTTTGAATGGCCATGTGTGTTTTGTAGAAGCCTGTGGCCGTTCGACTGACTATGCCATGTCTGTCTTTTACACTCCCAGTGCTTCATGGGGAGACGCCATAGCCGTGCCAGGAGACCAGATATGACGAGTATGAGACGTTAAAAACTTTTGCCTTAAAACACAGCAACATCTAGTGCCACAAATTACACAAGAAGGACGTTAGGTACTAAACATGGAACCGAGTCCAGGAAGGCGAAGCACAGCACTTATAAACTATGATGGCAAAGCATGTGCGTGCAAGAGCAGTATGAATGCATTTAAAGCTTTCCATAAATACCTGAACATGGGATCCCCCAATGGGTAAATTTTAAAACGTTTAGCACGGCTAACATTCCGTATGACACTACCAGGCATTTGGAACAACAGTGCCGATGCCAGTATAACCCCCACCCCCCCCAACCCCACAAATATAGATTTGGACCACGCTTGAGCTTCGCCATCAAGAGTCGATCGATGTAGCGTAATCGGTCCTCGTGCACAATGTCTTCTATATTGTTCGCCTTCTGCAATTATCGGTGCATGCCTCAGCCTGTAACATAAGGAAACTAATGACTATGCACCTAGCATCAGTTGTTTCAAAGTGCTATTGAATGCCTATTGCAAGCACACTTGTAGAGTTCCCAGTACTATTTACTTTGCAAATCAGCGAAAACCTCACTTTGTTTCTGTAAGCCAGCACGCGAATCTGCCCAGGTGATCACATTATTGATGGTTTCACGGCTGACAATGATAAAATATGTTGCAGCGCTTCGTAATGTGCGAGTCTTGAAAACGCCTACTTGTTGCTCAATTCATATCCTTTGATGCCTGGCACGATTTTATGCCTCAGCCATGCAATATATGACGTATTGAAAAGGTACTGACATCTTTTTGGGGAGGAGAGTTTACTCTGCCATGCAAATCTCCTGTATACAGAGACAGCTCTCAGCAAGTACGAGGCTCAGAAAATGCTGATATTTCATGTCAATTTTCTCGGGGCGCACCTTCAGACATCGACACTAACTTGACGTCAGGCTACAGTACTACTCCTGACGACTTCACGCAGCAGTCTGGCTAGTTGTGATGACGTCAAGCAACAAAACACAAATAATGGCAGCGTGCACTTCGCCTTCTCGTGCCGTGCGGTCACTGTCATCAAGCGTGTTTGTGAAGCGAACAAGCGAAGTCTGGAATAGTGTATGTGCACGTGAATAAAAGATATACACTTATCAGAGGAAGAAGGATTCGTTTGATTTGGAATTTGTCATCATGGCCCGTGAAGTCTTGAAATCTTTTGCCCCGTGAAGTCTTGAAAAGACGGAAGGCGTGAGTAGCGGAGAAGGCGACAGGCAGGAAGGAACAGGCGAGAAGGGAGGTCAGGGGGCCGCAGTGTCTGGCCACAGCACGGAGGCTCCGCGCTGCGGCCAGACACTGCGGCCCCCTGACCTCCCTTCAATCATCAGCAGTCATGAATTTTAATGACAGTGAACGTAGTGAGCTTAGAATACAGGAGGTCACGCTAGAGATAACAGATAAATACAAATATCTCGGCGTACGGATAAGCAATGGGACCGAGTACCTAAGGGAACACGAAATATACGTGACGACTAAAGGTAACAGGAATGCAGCGGTAATGAAAAACAGGGCACTGTGGAATTACAATAGGTATGATGTGTTGAGAGGAATATGGAAAGGGGTCATGGTTCCTGGTCTGACGTTCGGCAATGCGGTCTTGTGCATGAGATCAGAAGTTCAAGGAAAACTAGAAATTAAGCAACGTGGAATAGATGGGCTTGCCTTAGGAGCTTACAAGAATACACCAAATCAGGGAGTACAAGGTGATATGCGATGGACATCATTTGAGGGCAGGGAAGCTAGCAGCAAGATAAAATTTGAGAAGCGATTGAGAGAAATGGGGGAGGAGCGTTGGGCTAGGAAGGTATTCAGCTACTTGTACATGAAGAATGTCGATACAAAATGGAGGAAGCGAACCAGAAAATTGACGGGTAATTACTTGGAAAACAGCAGGGGGTCAAACCAAAAAGAACTATCGGTTAAGAAAAATGCAAAAGAAACGGAGACCGATATGTGTACAATTGGCATGACTAGGAAGTAGGCACTAGAGATCTATCGAACTTTTAAGCAGAGAATTGCCAAGGAAAGGATCTATGATAATACTCGGGGTAGTTCTCTACTGTTTGAGGCCAGGACAGGAGTATTGCAAACCAAGACTTATCGGGCCAAATACTGAAGGGTAAACATGATATGCAGTGCGTGTGGAGAGGAGGAGGAAACTGCTGAACACTTGATAATGTTCTGTGAAGGGCTTCACCCTGTAGTTCAGGATGACGGCGCAGAGTTTTTCAAAGCACTGGGGTTTAAGGACAGGGAGTGCAAAATAGACTTCAAGCGGGTAGAATTAACAAGAAGTAGGTTATCTTATTCGTGGCTAAAGTCAAGGCACGAGTGAAAATTAAACCCTTCACTGCAAAGCACCAGTCTTCAACTTCGCTATTTAAAGAAAAAAAAAAAGATAAATCGAGTGGTTGGTTCAATAAGTATTACAGCTAGGTAGGTTCCGCCCAATCTAAAGGGTACAGCTACATCCATCCATCCATCTATCGTGACGTCAGGGCACAGTTAACCAAAACTAGCTTTTGTAAGCATGCTCTAACTAATTTTTCAGGGCACAATCATGAATACTGGTACACTTCCTACGCTCTCGGGGGCTCGACCTATCATTTGATGCAAAAAAATTAAAAGTGAAAAATTTCGTGTCAGTAACCCTTGAAGGAGTATACATCCCCTACATGATATTAATATATTGTTCGTTTTTTCCCGAACTGTTTTGAGAAATCATGTACAAATGTTGCCACCCCTTCCTCAAACAGTATTTATGGGCTAGTATTTCCCGCTGAAAGTGTTACATTGAAGAAAGCTAGGAGTAGTACAGAACCTCAAAAGGTAATGACAAAATAAAAGTCACAAATTGGCAGTAAAATAAATGAACTGTATGTACAGAAAACCGTCCAAATATCCATTTCACTATTCGGCATATTCAAAATGTGGCAGAGCAAGCACAGAATGCGCTGTGCGCATAAGCCTTGTGCTCCTCGATTCATCATTCATTGTACATGGCATTCTGAGTAAGGAAATGATGCAAATGTCCACTAGAAGCTATAAAATCGAAGCAAAGGAAATTTGCTTCATGCTAGAGAATGTTACAAGCAACGACCAAGTACTGTTGCGCATGAGGCCAGGCATTTTGAAACATTTAGATAACCACATTGTACATTAACAGCAAGAAAACTGAAACAGGCAAACAAAAAATGTTCAAACTACACTCATTACCAGAAACAGTGGTCATAAGCAGTTGCTAGTTCAAACGCTGGGGCACAATGACATGTTTTGTCTTTCTATAGAACAGTTTGATTTCCTTTGTAAAGATGCTTTGTAAAGGTAATAACTATCTGCACATCACAGGAACACAACAGTTGAATAGGGAAACAAAAACCATATACATCTTCTCAAGCTGCACCTCTGTGCCATAACCCTGCATGTTGCTAGTCTTGTTTTTCATCCAAAACATTCTAAAGTAAGCCATGTTGTAGCAACATATCTCAATGTCTGCATTGGCAGAAAGGACAAGGGTGAAAAGAACACAAGGCCTGACAAGATTGTGCCACAACTTATATGCCTACAAATTTTTACCACCATTAGTATTTCATTATTGCAAAAGTAGTTGTGCCTGGCAATATGGTTACACATGTACAACTATTTATATGAGTGCAGTTATTCAAAATCCAGGTAAGATGCGTTACAGGGCCGTAAAGCATGCAACTACAGAAAGGTTTCCAGAAGGCTGGAATATAGCAATCTTCTGCATGGATGTCATTTGTAAGGCATCTATACTCATGAGCAAATTCATTCCCAACAAGACCCTAATTTCACAGACTAGATCAAGGTGCGCAAACTTCAGCATCTCTGCGAAAATTTATAATGAGGGCATGAGAGTAACTGCAGTGTTGCAATTTCACCAGACTTGTTCAGTAAGATATATCAAGGCCTGAAGTTGTTTTCAGCATATGTTGACTCTGGTCCCTTGATGCTTTCTTCTATGCACTGGCCAGCAGAGTGGCCGAAGCATCTGTAATGAATGAGAGAGGGCACGACATAAGGATTTCAGCTGAATAAAAGTGCAATGGAAATATTGAGAACACGCATGCTTTATGAGCTAACATGTTGAGTATATCATTGAAGCTTGAATATTATCCTCTTTCCAAATTACCGAACCTGTAATCACCACTACGGCTCTCTGCTGCTCAGCACAAGGTCTGGAGTTCATGACTAGTCATGGCTCTATAGATTGAAAATTCAAAGATGGTTCTGAATTTAGACTTACATACGTTTTAGCGGAATTCAACACCTTTAAACTAAATCTACTGTCTTTGATACCTACTGACGTACTAGTCACATAAAATCAAAGTAATGTACCACAATATTGTCACACTCTTAAAGTGTGATATCAGGTGTATGCTCACATGCAATGTAACTGTAAATAAAAAATCGTGCTGTATGCAGGTTCTCTTCCTTAACTGTCTGAAGTGTGACAAAAACTAGCCCAGTAAAAAACATGGCAGTGTCTATATTGCCAGCAGCCGGTAGAGTATATCGACCGACCGGGTGCTGGCAGTTCAGTCCTATGGAGGATTTCAAGTGACGTCCTCTAGAGAGTTGGCCGAGGCGCTGGTCTGGTACTGCCGAACGGCGAGGAGCTGCCCAGGCTAGAGGAATACCGGGACATAGGTGTGATCTTGTCCACCTGAGAGATGCTCGTCTCACGATATGAAGCACACTTGAAACAAGCGGCACTGCGAGCTAGCCGCATACTGCCTGGACAATGCCTGAGGGGCGCATTAGGTTAGGTTACGTTAGGGAAGCTCAGGTCCTTGACTATCCTTGACAATAGTGATCAGTGTTGCGAAATGTCGGAGAGCAAAAATCGCTATATGACGGCTTAAAGCTAAAGATACAGCAAGCCGGCAGAACAGGCTCACCAGAAATGTGCCGGCAGATAAGTCTGATGGTCATGGGCAGCCAATAAGGAAAAACTGCCGGCAACTCGTTTTCAAGGGTAATATGCCGGCTGCCAGCACTATTGGCGCGGCCAAAAAAACATTCCTTTGCACACATGCAAGACACACATGTACAACAGGAGCGTTAAAACAGGCAGAATTTGCAGAGCTGACGTCAGATTAGCTCAGCGCAGTGTATCTATTCGTCAGCATTTCAGTTAGGTGTCCTTTTTTGAGAATTGAGTTGAGAGATGAGTCCGCCTTTTAGCTTTTCATCCCATGTTCTGCATTTCAAGGGGGCTCAAGTTCACTCCATATTTCCTCACTTTGCTCTCCGGTCCAAACATTGTCAAAACACAACGCACAACTTGCCAATCTCGCGGCTACAACGACGAACTCCCACCCAGCTTTCTACAGAAATCTTGGCGCCGCCCCTGGCCCAAATATTAATGGAGCGGAATCGATCATCGCGATTAACAATGGTCGCTGCTTAATCCTAATCGCGCTCCGGGAGTCAAATCGCGATTGAAATCGCCCGTCTGACAGCGGCATAATCAACGCGCGCACGGCATCTTTTCACATCGCTGTCTGCACGCACACCCGACGACTGCGGTAGAGAAGCTTCACAAATCGGAACCAAACACGATATTGTCAAACGCAGCAGTCGCCGAGAGCGGACAGTTCCTATGCAGCGCAACCAAGTGCGATGCACTAAAAGGGAATCAACACGCAAGTAGAAATGACAGCACACGATACAGTAAGCGCTCTGTCAGGTCACAACACACGGGCCAACTTCTAAGCTGCAGCCACACAAGTTCACTCAACATGTCATCAACCATACGGAGAGTTGTTTTCGTTGTCATCATGAATGAAAGGTTGCAGTCTCCGAGTCACCACTGCTTTTCACCCCCGTGAAGCTTGGCCACATAGCAACAATCGAAAACTGTCCCGCCAACTGTATGCACAATAAAACAACACTCGCAGGTTATAAACAACTGCAAAGAATGCATGTTAATGCTGTAAATGAACAGCATGTGTCTATCTTTCAAACTGCCACTCCTTTCCCTCCATGCCTGCCAAACTAGAAAGAACACCTATGGAGTAACTAATTCTTGCTGCTGCTGATAGCGATGGAGCTAATGAAGGTTCGATAGAGGTGGCCCTCGACGGGAAATGGGGAATATTTCACTCTTCACAACTTTATGACAGTAAAGAACAAAGCTTTCGAACACGACCATGATCACCTGCACCCCCGTCTCACACGAAGCGGTGATGATGTTGGTCAAACTATGGTACAAAAAAATCTTCGTTTTAATTTTTTAACTGCAGAGCTCTTCCGACCGCGGCCGGCGCTCGCTCGAAACTCGACCACAGAACACCTAACTCGGCCTATGTGGAAGCATGGAGTAAAGGAAAGTGAGTGTAAAAAGGATAGAAATATGAGGTGGGGGGAATTGTAAAGCATAGCGCATGCATAGCTGTAAGTGAGTGATACCCTTTTCACGGGAAAGAAAAAAAAAACGCCGCCGTGTTGGGCTGCGCGCGAGAGTACAAAGGCTGAAGTATAGTCACAGAACACTTGCTAATTTATACTATAAGTTTGGGTATAGTGTACTACACTGTAGCTGAAGTCAAAGCCTCAGCAGTGCATTTTTTGGAGGTCCCGCTACAGAGCGTAGTCGCGCCAATTTGCGCCGCTCGGAATGGACTATGGCGGCACCCAGGGAGCCGCTTTTGAAAAAGGCGGGAGTGGGTATAGTTGGTATATAAAGTGGGTATATATATATATAGTTAGTGTGAAGAGCAGTGATGAGGAGGGGAGAGAGGGGAAAGCGTAGCATACCCATGTGTATTATAGTAAGGGAGCGGGCAAAAGAAAAGAACTAGAGCAAGGAGGAATGGTAACACATAATATATAGCACAATATGATACAGCATATGGCAAGCAAACAGGGTATAGAGGGAATCATCACGGGGTGGGAAAAAAAGGTTGTGTGAGGATAGGAAAAGGGCAATGCTTAGACGCACATTGTAGAGTATAGCATGAGGAGGAACAAAGAAGTGAGGATGAAGAGGATGGAAAGAGTGCAAGATCCACTGTCCCCTCAGTTTTACACTGCTATAGTTTGCTGCTGCACCAATTTGCAGCTACGCTTCCTGTTTTGGTTACGAATCTTGAAGACATTGATCTAGACTGCAAAGGTCGAACCTCGAGCATTCAAAAACTTTCAGAACGCCCTCACACCTCTTCAGCCCAGCCATGGAAAACTTGATGGATTTCAGCATTACCGCCAAGTCAGGCTGTCATCTCACCAGGTCGGGCTCTGCACTACATCATTGTTCAGAACTTGACTATTTTATGTGCAGAGCGTTTGATTGCAAGCCAAAGGTGACTACCTCTGACTGGTGTTCTATCTAGCCACTTAATTAAGTCTGGGTGCTCTCATGGTTGCAACCTTAACATTGTGTAGTTGAACCTTGTTATGATGTAAAATATAGTGAATCATCAGTTATAGTAGACTAAATACTCTGAAATATACAAATATCATATATGGCAACCCTCAGACATTAGACAAATAAAAATGCTACAAAGAATACAGAGGAGAGTTGCTAGGTTCATCCTTTCAAAATACTTCTCAAAAGAACCAATAACAGAAGTCGTACGTATTCTGGGTCCTCCAACTCTAGGAGATCATCAAAAACAAGCTAGCCAAAATTCTTTTTTCTAGCAGCCAAAAAACTAAATATAAATATAGATTACTACTTAATGCTGTAAAGAGTAAGAATTCTGAGAACTAATGAGTATATGTACGAAGTACCTCAGAAATGCCTCAATATATATGCAAATTAATTCTTCCCAAAAACTATACGACAATAGAATTCACTACCTTCTTTGCTGTTCTGATGTAACTCATTTTTAAATTTCAAGGGTGGACTCAAGCAGTATTTCAATCAGCCTGAACTAAAAGATTGACATATTGACTTTGCTATGTTAGCACTGCTATTTTGTCACTCTTGCTATGTTAATGTGATGAGAAAAGCAGCAAATAACTGGGCGGCTGTATTGTGTTATACTATATTGTTTTGCACTATATTTTGCTCTGTTGTATTGCTAGATCATCCTGCATATTATTTGACATGTCATACTTAGTGTATCTGAAAGGCTGTCGAGTTTGGTATTGTATGCTATAACAACTGTGACACACCTCTGTAATGGCCTGAAGGTCAACAGTATGCTGAAATTAATAAATACAACTAGCAGATATAAGTAGCCTAACTAGAACTTAGGTGGACACGAATAGCCCACTTTTTTTTTGTTACAAATCTCAGGCTATGCCTATGAGTGCGCAGTGCCATGTGTAGCATGCACGGTGCTATACGATCCCGACGTGTTGACGCACTGCGGGCACAATTGTGTGTTCATTTAACGTGAATTGCCACGAATTAGTTAGACAGGTCATGAATTGAAGTTATTGTCAATAAAACACATCTAACATTTCTTAAACTCAGAACACTTACGAATTGCACTGTTTCTTCTTGTTCCTTGTCCAGCATTTTTCCATACTACACAAAGAACTGTGCCTTTCAAACATGCCTAAGCACGTCAAAGAAATGAAAAGTAGACATTTCGTGACTTTAGTTCATTGAATCGTCCAATTAACAAGTGTGACATAACTGAGGAAATCTGCTTTGCTTAGTTTGTTCAGATGTCTTTCCTTTAGATAACAATGTATTACCCTTTAAGGAACAAGTTGTGAATTCGTTTATATTTTATGCTTGTTAAGGTGTTGAGCAGTAGTAAAAAGCACAAGTTGCACAGTACATAAGTACAGCTTGTCGATAAGCACAGCTTGTTAAACAAGCACTGTGTATGTTTTCAACATAAACACGCAAATCGTGATAATAAATAAATAAAAATGAAAAAAACTTGACTCCCTCTAATATTGCTTATGCCACTTTTAAATTGGGAATCATCACATTTCTGAATATATGCAAAAATTCTGAAGCAAGTTTCACGGGAATGCCAATACGGCACAGGTGATTAGCTGGAACAAGGACAATAACATTTTCTATGGCACAGAACTCGCTGGATTTCCAAACAAAAGCCTGAGATGGATGGCAAAGAAATTTTTGCTGCATGATATTTGAAAAACTTAACTGACAAGCTGACACCTTTGCCTTTTCAAAAAAACCTAAACCTAAAAATACCTAAAGACTAGTGCGTACGCTTTCCCGGAAAATGTAGCGCTAGATTGGATCATGATGCCCCCATTAAACCTTTCAACGCTCGCACTTACATCTTTCAATGGTCATTTTTTCCAGGTGCTATACAACGATGGAATCACTTACCCCATCATGTTTTTATAGTACCGATGTGCAATCTTTTGAGAGAAATTGATGCTTATTTTGGTCATGGTTGAATTGAACTAGTACTGCCAATTTTGGTTTCTTGTGTGCATTGCTATTTGAGTGCCAGTTGTATTGGTTTTCTGTTTCTACTTACTATTGTACTCCCTCTCTATTATGACCCTCAAGCGAGGGTTGACAGTATTATTAAATAAAAAAATAAAAGATAAACAAAGAAAATTGAGACACAAAGCAGGTAGTTTTCAGGTGAAGTACAATACTTCACATTATTAGAACAGTGTTTCAGGACAGAGTTCGTTTAATACAATTTTGGCATATACATAAATACATAAATATAAGTAAATCACTCGCACCCTACACACACATGGCCAATTGCTATACTTTGTGAGAAAGATCGACAGATCTTGTGCCTTGCCTGCAGCTGTGCAAGTATCATGCCTGTCTCTGCTCTATTAACAGATTTCACTGGGGCATGGACCAATTAGCGGCCCAAGACTATGAAAGCACTAATTAATGAGCAACAAGTCAGGGCAGCTATTTCTAATGGAAGAATAGTTGATGCATGGAGTCCAAAAGGGAATGAATCTTCTGGGTGAAGCGCCACCATATGGCATGTGGCTACTAAAATCCTTTAAACAAAATTGTTACCTGTCTTTATAAGCACGAAAAATGCAATAGAAACAACCTTATACAATTTATAACACCTGCAATAGCACCCAGGTATAACACTAGTAGACTTTTAATCTTTTCTATATCATGTGAGTATGCATGCAAAAAACACCCTTCACACTTCATCGTACGTATACAGTAAAGAGAAGAAGGAACTATCACTTAGAGCTTTCAAAAGACGCCGTCAAGAGACTGTAAGTCAAGGATCTCAAACTCATTTCAGCTAGCAGGTTGCTCAACGAGAACTTATTTCTACAAGAATGAAAATAGTAAAGAGATGGAGCATAAAGCTGTAGTTTGCACAGAATGTCAGCTTACATCTCTTGAAACACAGCCTTTTCCATGTGTCGTGTATGTGTCATTTCCAAACAGAATGTGTTGTCAGGATTCAAACACATCGATATCAATCTCCAGAATCACTAAAAACTGGATGCCGATTCTAAAACATAGCAATCTCGTTTGACGGTTACTTTTCAAAAACAAGTGGCCGGATGGAGCACCTCAACAAAACAATCAAGGCAGCTTTGCGCTGTTGGCGGCATACCCAACTTACACCTTGTGATTTTTCCCCCTCGCTGCCGCAGCCACCTGCTGGCTCCACCTCCTTGACTTTGTTTTTGCTTCTGCCGCTGTCGGCGACTCCGACGCATATTCGAAAAAGCGCTTTTCTAAGTTGTGATGACACCAGTGCTATGATTGTATTTACTGCAAGCTTTTGTAACCAGCTTGCGCGTAATCTCACCACATATTATCCCCCTTTTTTGCAATACTATCCCCCCTGCCCACCCACATGGGTGCCTTTGCCTGAAACTCTATCGCAAAGGTATGTAGGTCAGCGCAGCACACATTTATACATGATAAACTGTGTGCTGTGTGAACCATGTGTGCGATGAACTGTTGTACAAGCTGAACCGTATAGAGAGAGCCCATGATAGAATTTTGAAAGCATTAGTTTGGGTAACCAGCCTTAGCAGGCGATCCCACGTAACCAAGGTGGAGCTTCCTCGAATCCCAGCGCGATGATTTGCTAAGTCATCATTTTATCATTAACGCATTTAGACTCAAACAATATTAAAACATCATTCATTTAAACATGCACTTTAAAAAGGCCTGCTTAATTACTAACTAAATACTAACCAGGTTGGGTATCACCCTGGTTCTTGGTTCACGCGGGCACGGAAAAAGACGGTCGCCAAGCAGTTGAGCTTGGGCGCGATCAGTAAAGGTCATGCTCCTAACGCTGCCTCTGTCTGCTTTCTGGGGGCTTCAGCCAACCCTTAGCCCTGAGCCTACACCGTTTACATGTCACAAAAAGCACTAACCTAATGCTAAGTGAAAATATAAAAATGCTGATTATTGAAATTACTAGCTTGCAAAGTCGTTCGTAAATGGAACTGACTCCAATACTTATTACATTACTGAACGGGCGCTTATATGTGCATGTATATTGCCACATCAAGATCATTACACTAAAGAAGTACGTACATATATAATAATACGTGAAGTGCAATTTTCCACGTAGACAAATTAGTGACCACTATTTACTTCATGTAATTATCATAGCAAGTAAACATCAGTAACATACATAGAAGCATGAATGAACCACAGATGAAAACATACACACAAACGCGCACATAGAATATCATTACTTAGCCGGTATCGTATACTGTAGCAGCTGTTTGAAAGCTATTTATGCTCCTACTTTGAAATAGCACACTGTGTAGTGGTTACCAGCCATAGAATTTAAAAGAATAATGGACGTTTTGTACACATCATTGTATGGCCTTCAATATATGTGTGTGTGCGGAATTCCAGAGACAGAGATGGCACTGGTAAGGTCTCTGACCAGTATGGATGCGAATGTGCGTGGTCAAGTGGCTGTTATGAAAGAAGGCTCTGCTGCAGTAGTTGCATTTGTATGGGCGTTCCCCCGTGTGTATCATTTGGTGTCTCTCTGCATATTGCCACCCACACGTAGTGGGTTGACTGCAAGAGCGGCTCTACCACCTGGAGGAAAGAAAAAAGATTGCCTGCCTCTTCTCGACTCGAGAGCCAGCCACGACTGACGCATCGTCCCAGCGCTAGCTATTCGGTGGTTTAACAAACCCCCAGTACTTGTGATTCATCGTGACAATATCACATTTTCTTCTTGAAGCGTAGCCACACAACACCTTCCAACACCTGCTTTTTCGTGGGAGGTCCCAGACGAGGTGGCCAGTCAGGGCGATGACGTACAGCAGCCAAGTCTGCGCAATGGAAAGTTGTGAATCTTTAGAATATGACAGAGTCATTATCAAAAGGCAAGATGGGGAGGCTAGCTCGCACTGTTGCTCTACACTGTTGTTAAAGGGTAGTGACAGCAAAAAGTCAGGAAAGATAGAAATGATGAGAACATACGTATAACTGCTTGAAGAGATTCAAGAGACACAACTCTTATAACTTGTGCAGCAGTCTACTGTGGGAAAGAACGCCGGGGGCAAACCTAAATTTCCTTGTACATACCTACACCAGTAAACCATAATCATTTCCAGCAGGTGCCAAGCCTGCAATCTTCCGATCCGAATGTTGCAGCTTTCACACCTGACTTATTCTGGTCACTTTAGTGGTGATCTACTACCCTTACACATCTTGCCAACTTGCCGAAAGTAAAAACGTGTGCTTCTCTCCAAGCAGACAAACAGAGTAGGGCACTTTCAATGATGAACGAGGAAGAACGCATGTCTCGTAATGAAAACAGAAAGGGAACACAGCGTCAAAACAAAATAGGTGCGCTGGGTACTATGCATAACTTTTTCTGATGAACTGGGAAGTCCCTTCATTCTTCACATTAGAATATATGCTATCAGGATACTACAAAAAGCTTCTGATTGAAGGTTCTGCCACAGTCGTTGCATCTGTGTGGGCGCTCGCCCGTATGAATCAGTTGGCGTCTGTGTAAAGCATATTTCTTTCTTGCCACACACTTGACACTTGAACACCCGCTCTCTTGGGGGATATCCCAGACTAGGTGGTTGGCCATGGTGATGACTTACAGCTGCCAACTATGCGCACTGAAAAATTGCGAATCTTTAGCAAATGACATAATGGTTAATGAAAGGCAAATTAGAGAGGCTAGCTGGTACAATTATCCTCCACTGGGGTTAAATGGTGGTGACATTGAAAAGTGAGGAAATAAAGATTTGTCAGGAGCATTCACCAAGCTGCTTGAAGTAACAAAACTCATAAACTGCTCCAGTCTCCGTGTGAGAAAGAATGCTGAGGGTAAACCTCAATTTACCTATGTATGCTTACACAAACGTACCATATGCATTTCCGGCAGGAACTGCCCCTGAAACCTCGCATTCGAAGATTAAAGGTCTGGTCCTTGCTGGCAGCAAGTTCTTTGTTTTCTACCTTACTTTCTTCACATCTACACCACAATTACAATATACTTAAAGTAGTACATTCAGCATTCACTATACCTTCTGTGACTTCATTATCTCTGGTTTTTTTATAAAGGTTGCTCCAAACAAAGAAACAAACACTCGAAATGCTATTCTTTCAAACGACTCTAATATAATTTTTAGCACATCCTTATTTCGCTAACGCTGGAGCTGAAGGTTTAACAGGGGCATCAAGTGAAACTCCTTATAGCATATTTATCTAACAACAGAAAGATCTCAGCACTTCAGATGCAGTGGAAACTAAAGAATTTGCAATGAAGCGTGAAGCACAATGATTAAAAAAGAACACTATGCAAACAGAGGTGACTTCACGTCTGCCACTTCATTCCATGTAACAATTGTGTGTACCTTGTTGCCACTTATTTTCAGATCACCCTACAATGCAATGCACAATGAATTATGGCTTGAAAATGTGTTTATGTCTCTTCCCTGAGAAGAAACAAAAAAAACGATGACCGCACCTATTAATGGTTCAATCAGTCAGAGGGCGTGACATATTTGATAAACATTCTTGTGTATTTCTAGTTTGCCAGTGTGTTAAACAGTAAAAAAATACCATTTCCAATTTGCTGGGAATAGCATTTACAGCCTCTAAGGACACCACCATAAAAAGACATTGCCACCACAGGTCGGCAAACTCACTCTTGTGTTGACTCACTCAGACTCGAATTGAGCTGTATGTTTGAGTCTGAGTGAATCAGGGTGAGTAATATCTTGTTGAGTCTGAGTCCATGTGAGTTCTGTAGAAGAAAATATCTGCGAGTGCCAGTTCAAATGGCAAGATACTTTTCTTGAGTGAGTCTGCAAGTTGCACTTTCTTTTGCCGACCTATGGTTACCACGCCAGAAAAGTGATCACTGACTCAATCCCAAACATTGTTTGTGCAAATTTCAATATCACAACCGGCACACTCTGTACAGTCCTTGAGGTCAATTTCTGATGACTTGCAAAATAACACAGCCAATCAACCAAAGCAGCATGCAAATACCCTGTCAACAGCACATAGACTTTGTTGTATCACCAAAGGTTTTGCAGAGAGATACTCTGAAACCTCAAGAAGAAGGTAGCACTCTGGGGTAATTCTCTATATCCAACCCCACTTAGACATATTACTAATTGTGTTCACTTTTGCAATAACACTTCTTGCAGCTGAAGGCAAATTGAAATGTGCACTTCTCTCCAAGAAGAAAAACAGGGCAGACTTGCAACGATGAATGATGAAGCACACACGTGACAGGACCTAGGTTACAAATGCAATGAAAACAGAAAGCGAGCACAATGTGACACTAAATACGTGCACTGGCTTTTGCGCATCACCTTTATGTGCGGAGCACTGTAGGCGGCCGTGCTGTAGTACACCTTAGTGTGCTGTCCTTGTCACAAGACATAACGCTCACATTTGTAGCATACCGAGCGTGCACTCTTATTCAGCTTCTCTTGTGATTCATACCCACTGGAGACGTCTTCTTCCATTTGTTCTTTGAGTGTCTCGACGATGAGCGCTTACCATCATTGGCAAAAGAACAACCCGTGTTTGGCGTAACGCAGGCAAAACCACACATAAAAATTAGAAATAGAGGAGGCACATGTGAAACACAGAGCAAGAAAAAAAATTGTAAAGAAGGACAGACAGACCAAAAAATAAATAAGATAAAAAGTGGAAGACCTCCTGAAGTGTTCTATATTTGCATCCGAGCCGGTGAGCGCATTCATCTCTTATCCCTTAGCATGCGTGAAAGGGTTTGTGCGAGGCGTAGACATTAATTTGACTCCATTGGAGGTAGTGGAGATGTTTGCAGCAGCTGGTGCATTCTCTGTTCTTAGGTGTAGCCGTGTGGTTGATAAGACCAAAGTCCCTACGGAGTCGGTAATTGTGATATTTGCTGGATCGAGCCGACCAACGGAAATCAAGGCAAGGCCCCTTATCTATCGAGTAGAACCGCTCTCGCCTCGACCATTGCAGTGTGTAAAGTGCTTGGGTTATGGCCACACGGTGAAAGGCTGTAGGTCCGCTCTTAGATGCCACATGTGCGGGGGAGCCTCACAGCGCAAATGAGTGTCAGAGCAAAGAAAAAAAATGTTGCCTATGCAATGAAGCGCAAGTGTGGACAATTCAAATTGCTCTGCTAAGGCTCGAAAAATTTAAATTCTCGAAATCATAGATTGCAGACACTGCTCCCGAAAAGAGGCCTTAGCTGAAATTCAGGCTAGAAGTCAGGGCTATGCAGGGGTGGCAGCCTGTCATACCACGTTGGCAGATGCATCTTTGTCTCAATAAATAGCGGAAGTGGTGTCAAAAGAACAATGGAAAAGACTATGAAGCGCTTTGTTCCAAACAATTGTAAGACTCTATCTCAAATTTTGAACAACCAAATGGCTCACATATATGGAAAGCCGGCGAATAATATAATCTCTCAGACTGCAGAGCTTCCACGACCGATTAATGAAGTAGAAACCGCAACCACATCGTCTGACTTTGTCCACGCTGGACCCTCTCTAGACGACAACCAGAACCAAAGGAATTATGTAAATGACGAAACTGAAGAGTCTCATGACATGTAGTTGGACTCTAGGTCAGCAAAACGCATAGGTTCCCTCTATCGAAAAAAATCCTCACCAAGCATGCAAAAACAAAGAATGGCTGAAGGGCAAGACAAGCCTCTCAAAGATAGATTTCTTAAAAGAAACCATTCTGGATAAGGCAGTTGCGGAGGCAATTCTTTCAGAAAAATAGGGTCAATTAACATCCTCCATTGGAATTACAGATAAATTCACTCTTCAATAACTCATATAGTATATTTGTCTTCAAAATACACCCCAGATATAATTGCTTTACAGGAGACATGGCTCTCTATAGATAAACCGTTTTATTTAACCAGTTACCATTCGCTTAGGCTAGACCGCACGTCCAGAGGTGGAGGACTAGCATTTTTCATCTCTAGCAGAATCAGTTCAAAGGCAAAAATCCAGTACATGTCCCCAGAATGTGAAACTTTTGCGATAGACGTCACATTACCCAATTGCCAACCTTTCTCCGTAATTAATGTGTACTTTCCGGACGATGTACAAGATACTAGATGATTGGATATGGCAATCAGATCGTGGTGTAAGAAGAAAATTGTAGTCGGCGATTTTAACTCTCATCACACGTGTTGGGGTTTTAAAACTTATCAGTGCGGTAAACGTCTGTGGGAGTGGGCAACAGATAATTATCTATGGTGCTTAAACACTGGAACCCCCACATTTATTCGAGATCGATGTTGATCAGCCTTAGATTTAAGTTTCGTAAGTTCGAGTATTTCAAGCTCGTCCTGGGCAGCGCTGGACTGTGCCACAAGTAGTGATCATTTTCCTATAAGTGTTGAAATTTCTTGCCCGAGAACCCTTCCTTGCCCTCAAGTCAGAGTTTTTGTGAATTACAAAAAATTTAGAGATAACCTAACATCATCTTTATCAGCTTCCTCCAATGAGAGTAATGATTGCAAAGCGATGAACTTAAATGCAATTATTAAAAGAGCCTATAAAAGAGCTCAATTTATCGTTGAGTCGGCCGGAAGGGTGCTCTCTAGTCCTTGGTGGAATGAATTGCACACGAGATCATCGCCGTCGCCAGGCAGCTTGTAAGCAGCTTATTCACAATCAATCCCCTAAAAACTGGTCTGATTATAAATTTATAGCAGCTAATTTTAAATTCACAGTGCTTAAGCAAAAGAGAAATATGATCGTAGACATTACGACTTCCTCTCACAACCGAAAAATAAGAAAGCACTGTTTCGATACATGAGAAGAAGAAAGATCCTGCAATCATCAGTATTTTCAAATTATGAACTTCTATATTCCGAGCAAATGACTGAAGCTCTAGATTTAATCGCTAAAGGCTTAGAGGGCAGATTTACATAAACTTCAGATTCGTACAAACCAGGTTTATTTTGAGGAAGTTACAATGTCGGAACTATCCTACGTGATAAGGCAGTTACCCCTTTTAGCTCCAGGTCTGGATGGAATTACAGTACCTATGATCCAAATATTATTTAGGATATCTCCATGTGAAATTCCTAATGTTATAAATTATTCTTTAGAGCATGCATAGATTCCTTATGATTGGAAAATAGCGAAGGTAATTCCAATACCTAAGAAACAGGAATCAGGATTCAACATAGGAAATATAAGACCTATATCCTTAACTTCTAACATGGTCAAACTCATAGAAAGGGTTCTGCGCGGCAGGATCACTAGTTGGATAGAAGGCAAGTCAATACTAAAACTTCAACAATTGGCTTTAGATCCGATTGTTCAATCTGGTGTGCCCATGCAGATTTAGAGAGCCGAATACAGCTTGCTAAAAAAAAGAAGACAACACACGACACTAGTGACAACACGCTGCTAGTGACAGACGCTTCTGACAGACAATACACGGCACTAGTGACAGACGCTTCTGTCAATGAGGAAAGGGCAGGCGTAGGAATAGTCTTCCAATCAACTGGCTGGTCATTTGCCCTGAGGCTACCCGATTTCACCCCTGTTTTTGAGGTGGAGCTAATGGCAGTCATCATGGCACTGCGAAAACTTCTGAGGATTGAGAACAGTGCAGTAATAATTACTGATTCGCTCTCAGTATGCACAGCTCTTACAACTTCTCACACCTCTCGTGCCATTACGCCGCTACGATCTTTAGTTCCGTCTCAGCTGAAGTACCTGAAATTAGTATGGGTCCCAGGTCACTGTGGGTTAACATTAAATGAAATTGCCGACGCCTTAGCCCGCTCATCGCTAGAATACTTCACCGCAATCAGGTTTAGAAGATCAGCGATCCACACATATAGGATGGAAGCAATAACTACGTGGACGGAATATAATCACCCAAGTATCTATGGAAATCGCAGTGGAGCCATTCTTGACAATCAGAAGTGATGATCACCAGATTTCGATGTCGTGTCCCCCTATTAAACTTGTACTGTTACAGGGCTGGTCTGACGATATCACCCCTTTGTTAATTCTGCAGTGAACTGGAAAATATCACACATTTACTTCTTTTAGAAAAAAAGGCTTGACCTTATCGGAGGAAAATGTTTTGAGCTTTGGTGCCTCAGGTTTGAGATACTGCCACAATGATGCCTTTGATGCCGTGTGTTATTTCACTATAACTACTCAACAAGTACCATTTTAATCCTGTATTTAAAATTCTTTGTCATTTCATTAGGTTAAAACTTAAGTTTTCAAAATTATTCTTGTCAGATTATTACAGCAGTCTGGAATACAGGCTCGAAAGCATATTACTTGTAGTTAAATTGAATATTTTACGTATTATTGCCATTTAATTTCTTTATTATTGGTTGTAAATTCAAAGCATACCTAAAATAACATTTAACAGTCTCTGCGTTGCATTTCTGGCCAATCCCCCAAAGTGGTACGTGCCATGTATCAAGAGAAGCAAAGCAAAGCAAAGAGAGTAAAAAAAAGACAAAGAAATGGAAAAAAAGAAAAAATACCAAAGAGAAACAAAGAAAGCTGCCTAGCTTCACACATTCTTTAGGCTTGGCACGAATAGTATGAAGCTGCCTTGATTTTTTTCATGATGAACTTGGGAGCACCTCTGTTCTCCATGTTAAAATGCGTGCTATCAAGAACAGCCTCAAAGATATAATTTTATTAACGCATGAGCACTTTACATTGTGATAACATCCCCAATAACAATACCACATGGACTAGCTTAGCCTGAAATAAATGTAAGAGTGCAAGCATTATAAAAAATATGCAATGTCCACCCTTCTTCGTCTAAACACACCAGGTGGTGCTTCCAACCCAGACAAAAGCACGTGTGTGACATGGAATAGTATAGCGATTGGTGCACAATAATTAACACATAATTAAATATGTCCTCTTTGGCTCCATTTTATGAAAGTTCTGTTGACAGTCACCTATAGTACTATTAGTAACCCCAAGGAGCATTCGTCTTGACAAATATAAAGGAACTGTCGTCCCACTCGAAAACATTCTGGAAGACGCTCAGCTGACCAGATGAGAGTCAATAACATATGCGCCCACTCTAAAGGACATCACATAAAATCTCACTGCTACAGCTAAGGAATCATATAAATACAGATAGTTTCTGTATTGAAATAAATGTTAAGCCCAAACAGTCGCACAGAACTTTGGTCAGTGAAAAACAATAAGCCTTCACTATCACAAAAACAAAGCACGCAAAGTGGCTTATTTTCAATCCACAGAGACGACTCAATCCCAAACCTTGTCAAACCTGTACTTTATGGATTACTTGATGCATTACAACTTTGCAGAATACATAAACACACGAATGAGAGTACATAATGATTCACACGCGCCACACATACGGTCCGATGCACACCTACATGAACAAGTCTTAGAGATTCGTCACAACATCAAATAAGTTTGGCGAATTGCTTTTACTTGACACAGAGTCATACGTATTCGTTAAGCTATTAAAGCTGTGCAGTTGCACATTTCATCGGGGCATATGCAAAGTAGCCCCACGCTAAGCACTTCTGGCAATGCACTTGAAGCCCCAGAACAAGACGTATGCACCACGTGTCTCCTCAGCCGTTTTCTTTGCGGTTCACACCGTGTGCACCCTGAGCCAAATGTTCGCTGCGCCTGTGAGTTCGCAAGTGGCGTTTAAGGTATGCCTTCCACGAAAAGCTCCAGGGACAGAGGTGGCACTGGTAAGGTCTCTCGCCTGTGTGGATGCGAATATGCGTGCCTAAGTTGCACTTCTGATTGAAGGCCTTGCCGCAGTAGTCGCATCTAAACGGACGCTCGCCTGTATGAATCATTTGGTGTCTCCATAGATAGTGCCTGTTCCATGTAGTATAGCCACACACTTGACACTTCAACACGTGCTCTTCCGTGGGTGATCCCACACGAGGTGGCCAGCCAGGGCGACGGCGTACAGCAGCCAAGTCTGCGTGATGAAAAACGGTGAATATTTAGCAAAGGACAAAACTCTTACTGAAGGAAGGCTAGCTAGAACAACTACTCTGCACTGGGGTTAAAAGGTAATGACAGCGAAAAGTGAGGAAACATATAATTACAACAAGATTCACATACATAACTGCTTGAAGAAACAAAACTATTGAATTTGCATTGCCGCTTACACATAAGGAAGAACACTGGGGGTGCACCTGAATTTCCTTACATGTGCCTAAACAAGTGCACAAGAATCATTTCCATTGATGGAATCAATTAAGAAGTACTCAGTACGACTAACATTGTGTCTTGCCACACTACTGTTTCAACAGCTATACAGTATGTAGACCAGGTCTCACCTCTACGCCATGCTTCTTACTAACAATCAGAAAGAGATCATACCCAACGTTTATAGATATATATTTATAAACGTTGATCATACCAGCAAATGAGAGTTGGCACGACAACCCAAGGTATTAAGCTGCACGTATGCGATGATAAAAAAAATCGTTTAACAGCAGTTGTGTGCTCGCGCCGAGGTTTCTACAAGTCCATTGATTGAAACGTTCGCTTTTGCACACAAACCCTGTTTGCGTATTTTTTTTTATAGCAAACTTCCATGTTCCCTTTCCCAACGTTTTCAGGTATGGCATGAGGCTTTCATCTGCTGCTTATGTATGCATTCTCTGTGACCTTTAGGGCAGTCATATACACAATGAAAATGTAGGTGGTGTTGACTGAACAATGCGAAAGATCGCTTATGGATAATTTTAAGGCTGCACATGCACCAACATAAGAACCCTTTTTTTTGTTTCTGATATTGAGGCTAGAAAATAATACAATGATGTTTTTTTATCGAAAGTCTATTTACTAGTACTGGAGCTGACATTGTGAAGTGGTTAAATAAGGTGCAGCAGAGGAATGGCATATTTATTTAGCAATGACAGAAAAATGTTATCACTTCCGATGCAGTGTTAATAAGACAACTGGCAATGAAATATGAAGCACAATGACTCCCACAAAACACACACACAAAAAAAAGAAGCTCATGTCTTCCGTTTCGTCCTATGTCACATCGCCGTGTCTTGTCACCGGCTTTCCATTCAACATTTCCTAACCTAAACAACATCGAGAAACAAGTGATAGAGCATGTCAAAACACAGAAAAAAAACCTTACAAGTGTTTGTTTGTGTATTTCCCTGCCATATTTGCTGACATATTAAAAAGAAAGGTGTCATTTTCATATATCTTGAACAGGTTGTCACAGGTTTCAAGTAGACCACCACAAAAAGACAGTAGTGTAAACCACTGAATCACTCCCAAACATTGTTTGTACCAATATTAATTTGACACTTGCTACATTCTTAATATCTGTACAGTTTGTGAAGCCAAGTTCTGATGAGTTGTAAAATGTCAAAACCAATTAACATAAGCAAAATGAAAAACGTGTGTACGTCATAGAACTTTTTCAGTTACTTGAGATTTTGCAACAAGGGGTATTCTGAAAGGTCAAGAAGGTAGCACTCGGCAGTATTTGCTATATCCACCTCTACTTCGATACCCGACTTATTGTGGCCACATTTGTGATGATCTATTACCCTTACACATCTTGCCAACTAGCTAAAGGTAAGTGAATATGTGCGCTTCTCTTCAAGTAGACAAACAGAGCTAGAAGGAGACTTGTAATGATGAATGACGAAGAACGCACATCAGAAGGCATGCGTAAGACAAGCGACGAAAACAGAAAGCAAGCACAGTGTCGTAATAAAATAGTTGCACTGGCTTCATTGCATAACTTTTTCCAATAAACTTAGGAGCAATTTCATTCTTCACATTAAAATGTATGCTATGAGGGTACGTTAGAAGCCTCAGAGGTACAGCTCCGTAAATGGATAAGCACATGGTAATCTTAATGATATCACAGGAAATAACAGAAGCAGCAGTCCAAGTTTACTTACGTAGTCTGCAATAAATATAACTTGCCAAAGCTCGTGAAAGACGCCCTGACGTTTTAATGTGCACACAGAAGCAGGTGGTGCTTCAAAACTAGCAAGAAGACAGTATGTGTGTGACATGGAACATAGCAACTGGTGCACAAAAATTGACACATCATGAAATACATCCTCTTTGGCTCCGTTCAACAAAAATATTGTTGGCGGTCAACTGAGTGAAGTAATAATAAGTCCAAGGAGCATTCTTTCTAAAAAATGGACAGGAGCTTCCATTAAGCATGAAAACATCTTGGAAGCCACACAACTGACCAGAAGAAAGTAAGAACATATGTCCACTCGTTAGGAAATCATAAGTAATTTCACTGCTACAAGTAAAGAATCGTAGAAATATAGGCACTTGAGATGAGTGTTATCGTTACACCACTACACAAACTACACCTCTGTGAAGAATGACAGGCATTCGCAAAAAAATCATCAAAGGACTTATTCTCATGCTGCAGTAATGACTGAATCCTAAGAATTAACAAAGCAGTATTTCAGAAATCACTTAATGCAACGCACCTTTGCAGTATGCACAAAGACACGAATTAGAGCACATAATCACTTGCACATGCCACAAACACAGTCCAATGCACACCTACAGAAGCGAGCCTTCAACATTTATCAACACAACCACTAAGTTTTGCATATTGCTAGCATGTGTCCTGGAGTTACACGCGTCTTTTATGTCGTTCAAGCAGCACAGTTGTAGGTTTTCTCCAGGCATGAACGATATAGTCCTCACCTTAGCACTTTTGGCAACGCACTTGAAGCCACAGAACAAGACGTCTCCTCAGTCGTTTTCTTTGCGATTCACATGTGTGCACTTTGAGGTGAGTGTTGGCTGCACTTGTGAATGTTCTTCAAGTGACGTGTAAGCTCACTTTTCCATGCAGAATCCCAGGGACAGAGGTGGCACTGGTAAGGTCTCTCACCGGTGTGGGTGTGAATGTGCCTGATTACGTTGGACTTCTTACTGAAGGTTTTGCCGCAGTGGTCACATATGAATGGCCGCTCGCCTGTGTGTGTTATTCGGTGTGCTGACATATGAGTGCGGTTCTTTGTAACATAGCCACAATCGGGACACTTCCACAGGCGTCTTATCCTGCGAGGCCCCAATCTGGCTGGCTGACCCGGGCGACGGAGCAAAAAGTCTGCAAAAGTCGAAACAATGCATTTTCATCAGGTCAGAGTTAGTCTTGCAGGGTGAGATAGAAGAGTACTGCACAGCGGGTCAAGATTATGGCCACAGTGAAAAATGGAAAAAATTGCAGGACACATTGAAATTTTCAAGTGTGTTTGGCAAAAAGCCTCTGGCCATTCAGCTGACTATGCCATGTCTTTCTTTTCCACAGTCATAGCAATGCCCACAAATGAAAAGTGTATGTTCTTTTTTTTTATTTTTTAGCACAAATCGCAGTGTGATGCGAGACTAATCTGCCTGCACTTCACATGCATACATATTTTAACGTTTTGTGTGCCGAGCTGACGCCATCTGTGTTCCAGCTCTCATAAGGCTCCCTTATCCTCCTGCGTGAGGGGGAGACGCCAAGGCTAGCGCCATGCCTGGGAGCAGGACACCAGACACCACGAGTATAAGACATTGAAGGGTTTCACCTTCAGACAAAGCAACATCTTATGCAACAAATGACACAAGGTGAACAACAGGTACTAAACATGGAACTAAATCCTGGAACGGAAAGCACAACACACATAATCTGCGATAAATGTAATCAAAGCACTTCATAAATGCCTGCACATAGGGTCGTCTGATGGGGTAAATTCTAAAATGTTTAGTATGGCTAATGTTCTTTATATGACAGCACCGGGCATTCGGAATAAGAGTGTCGACGCCTGTATGCCCCCTAAAAAAATTGGAGCACGCTTGAGCTTCGCTTTCAAGAGCAGATCGAGAGGGCGTAATCGGGCTTCATACGCATTGCCTTGTGCTGGCCTTCCTCCATTCTCGGTGGATGTCTAAACTGTACCGTAGGGAAACTAATGACTGTGTGCATAACATGGACTGTTTCAAAGTATTATAAAATTCCTATTGCAAGCACATTTGTTAAGTGTCCACTATGCCATAATTACTCCTTTTAAAAATCAGCAAAGGCCTCACTATGTGTCCATAGGGCAACACGTGAATGCAACGCGCAGCTGTTTACATTGTTTCCAATTATGCAGCTGATGATGATTAAATATGTCTGAGCACTCTGTAATAAGTGGGCTTTTAACACATCCACTCCTCGCTCATTTCACTTGTTTTGATGCCTGGCACGAATCTACGCCTCTGCCATGCAATACATGATGTGTTAAAGAGTCTCCTTTCAATACATCCATTCATCTAGTATTTATACAAAGCAGTTTTATCAAATATTCTGGCTCTGCAGTATAATACCTGTGTGCTACACAGATTGCCTGTGTCCAATTTTCATTTTGGCAAGGGTAACTTTATCATTTACAGTATTTGAATCTTTCCTGTTTTTTCTGTCTCAGAGATCATTTTTCACTCACAATGACGCCCATGTCATCACCATCGCTGAAATTTTTGCGAAATGAGCTATTTAACACTCACGTGTTAATCCAAGCCCACATGGGCCAGTTTGGATGCATAAAGTGTACTATACCAGTTCATTTAACCTGCCAGATTGTAAACCATGTAGTCTGAAACATACCTCGTTTGTGTTCGAGGAAAGGGCAAAGATGAATAGAACACAGGTACTGACAAAATCGTGCCACGATTTACACACCAACACAATTTTCCTGTCATCAGTATTTCTTGAATTACAAAAGTAGTTGTGCCTGGCCACTTGGCAGAGCTGTAAAAATATCTTTATATTAGCGCAGCTCTTCAAAACCAACGAAAAACATGTTGCAGGGGCACAAAGCGCCCAAATACGGAAAGGTTCCTAGAAGATGCGGCAATCTTCTGCGTCCATATTTTCATAAGGCACCTATACTTGTGCACATACTTGTCCCCAGCAGAATGCCTACATTCCAAAGACCAGATCATTGTGCACAAATTTTAGCATCTCAACAAAAATAATATTGAGGCTGTGGTGGGAACTGTGGTGCGGCAATATCAGTAGACTCGTTCATTAAGATATGAAGATCTAAAGTTGTTTTCAGCACTAGTTTACTCCGCTCCTTTGATGCTCTCTTCCATGCACTGGCCAGTAGAATGGCTGAGGCCTCTGTAATGAATGAAAGAGGGCACGGCATAAAGATTTCCGCTCAATAAAACAGCAATGGAAAGGTGGAGAACACGCATGACAAAGATATAAAGCATATGTTATGAGCTAACACATCAAGTATATCATTAAAGCTTGTAGCTAATCTACTTTACAGACTATCAAACCTGTAATGGTTGTTATGGTTCTCCATTGCTAAGCGCAAGGTCTGTAGTTCATGGCTTGCAAGACCTCTGTGAAAAGAAAAGTCAAACAAGATTGTTCATTTAGACTTTCGTAGATGTTAGCGGAAACCTACACTTTTAAACTTAATCTACTGCCTTTGATAACCCAGCGACGTACCAGTCACGTTAAAGGGACACTAACGTCAAATGACAATTTACGTCAGCGTGAAAGCTCAATGAATGACAACATCTAAAACGACAACATTATCAACAGCAGAAAGCTCAATGAATGACAATATCTAAAACGACAATATTAGCAACAGCAGTGCCCTACGTACCGAGAAATTAAGGTAAATGCATGAGAACACTTGCACTACGCATAAGACATTAGCAAAGTGATCCCAATGACGTAAAAAATACCGATTAAAATTAATTCCTAGTAATCGAACTAGGTGCACTAAATAAAGAACCTTTCGTGCATCAAGAGACGTAATAAAATGCTGCTTGTTTGTTCTGGCACTTCTGGCAACGCACTTGAAGCTACAGAATGAGACGCACACACCGTGTGCTTCATCAGGCTTTTCCTTTGCAGTTCACATGTGTGCACCCTGAGGTGAATGTTGGCTGCGCTTGTGAATTTTCTTCAAGTGGCGTGTAAGCTCTGTCCTCCATGCAGAATTCCAGGGACAGAGGTGGCACTGGTACGGTCTCTCGCCGGTGTGGGTGCGAATGTGTGCGACCATGTTGTACTTCTGAATGAAGGTTTTCGTGCAGTAGTCACATCTGTATGGACGCTCCTCTGTGTGTGTCATTTGGTCTCTCGACATATGACTGTGTTGTTTTGTAGTATAGCCACACTTGGAACACTTCCACATGACTTTTGTCTTCCGAGAGCCCTTACAAGCTGACTGACCCAGGTAACAGTGCTCCAAGTCTGCAAAAGTCAGAACGAGGCATTCTCAGCAAAAGGACAGAGTTATTCTTGCAGGGCAAGGCAAGTAAAATGATAATTACTGCACAATGCGGTGAGTATATGGCCACTGTGAAATATGAGAAAAATCGAAGGAGACTGTTTGTGCGTTTGGCGAAAGCCTGAGGCCATCCAACTGAGTATGCCACGTCTTCTACGATCCCAGCGAAATGGCCCGCAAATTGAGTGTGTTACTATTTGATTGGTTCCGTGAACTCAAGAAAGGCATGACACGAATGTGCCTCTATTTTGCATGCATTCGTATTCTCACGCCATCCATGTTCCAGCGCTTATAAGCAGCGTTGCCACCGACTTTCGAGTGAAATTCGCCAAACAACAAGCGAAAAATCGCCGAAAGTTGCCTTTTTTTTTTTCAAAGTTTGCCTAAAAAGTTGCCACTTTATATGAGCACATACCTGCTAATAAAATAGCAAATTATGCACAGCCCCGTGGATTACAGTACCTTGCATAGCCCCTATATTACACTGCCGTTGACCTCCCTGCCTTCAACCTTTCTCTCTCTCTGCCCTTCTTTTCAATGCGGGTCGCATCGCCCGCTTCACCATGGGAGGGCTTAGAGGAATTGGAATGACATCACCTGCTTCACTTGGGAGCACTGTGAGAGAGCATGCATGCATGCCCCATCAGTGTCCCTGAATCCTAGCACCTCATAACAAAACAAAAATTTGTGATGGTTTCAGGAGGAACGAATACACGACAAAGCAGTCTCTACAAGAAGAGAGGGACGGCAAGCATAGCCTTCCCATATATTCAGAGAATTGCAGTGGAATCATGTGTCTGATAAGTGAACAACGTAATTACAAAACAACAAAAATAAATTTGAAATTACCGCTTAACCGTTGCAATGCCCGCACCCCGCTTTATGTGCGGTCAAGCTTACGCTACGCATTCGCCTCAGTGGAGTTTCTGAACGCTGCCCAAAATAGCCAACTGCTTGGCCCAACCAAAAAGTATGTTCATTACAAAATTTAACTCTACATACCAAATTAGGGAGAACTGCAGCAGTAAAGAAGTCGACAAGCTGTCCAGAACAGTTGGAGATGTGGTCGGAACACGCGGCCTAACCGTCATCTAGTCACTTCAAATGCGAAACTTTAAAAGAGCTTAAACTTCCTAAGGTACCTAAAAAACGTAGTCTAACACCACCGCCCTGCGGTGCGTGAAGCAGTCTGCTAACATAAATTTTCTGAAAGGTTGATGGCAGATGCAACAGTGCCTCCAGCACCTAGGTAATTGAGGACATACGAGAAACAGGATGGACATGCTGAATTGCGTAGGAAGTGGCCCTTCTACTGGAGAGTCGGAAACTGCGACAAGTTTAACACATGTTGTCGCTCAATCGTTCTTAAGGCACTGAGTGTAGAATGTTTCTCTCAGTCAAGACACAAGTTGAAAATTGTCGAAAATTCGCCAAGTGGCCATCCCCAATTTCAGGTCGCCACGAGCCTCTCAAATTCGGCAATTTGGGGAAAAGTAGCCACCAGTGGCAACTCTGCTCATAAGGCTCATTTATCCTCCCCTGTTTGAGCTGGAGATGCCACAGCTGGCACTGTGCCAGGGGACCAGACACCGCAAGTATGAGATATTGAAGACTTTCACCTTAAAACACAGCACTGTCAAGCGCAACAAATGACACAATAAGGATTACAAGTACTAAACATTGAGTTGAATGCTGGAAGAACAAGCACAACACTTATAACCTGTGATGGCAAAGCACGTGCGAGCAAGAACAGTGGGATGCATTTGTGCAGCTTTTTATAAATTTCTGCACATGGGGTCCTGTGATGGGATGAATCCTAAAACATTTAGCACCCTTAACATTCACTGTACGACACCACAAGATGCTCAGAATAATAGTGTCATTACCTGTATGCCCCCCAAAAAGAATTGGAGCATGCTTGAGCTTCACCTTGAAGAGTAGATTGAGATAGCATAATCGGGCATTGTCTTATGAACCGCTAGCCTTCCTCGATTCTCTTTGCATGCTTCAACTGTACCGTAGCGAAACTAATGACTGTGCATGTAACATTGGCCATTTCAAAGTACAATTGAATGCCTATTGCAAGCACGGTTGTTGAGTGCCCAGTGCGCCAGTACTATTTACTTTGTGAATCAGCACCCGTAGGGCAGCACGGAAACCTGTACAGCTGTTCACCTTATTGATGGTTTCACTGCTGATTATGATAAAATATGTCACAGTGCTTCATAAAGAGGGAGCATTTGAAACACCCACTCGTTGCTCAATTCATATCATTTGATGCCTGGCATGATTCCACTTTTCTGCCATGCCATATGATGCGTTGAACAGACTCCTCGCTTCCATGTTATGACATTGATACAGTGTTCTTTTTTTTTTCCCCGAACTGTTTCAGGAAGTCTGAAACAAAATGTTGCCAAACCTTCCTCAAACACTATTTATGAGCCATTATTTCCCCCTGAAAGTGTTACATTGAAGAAAGCTTGGTGTAGCACAGAACCTCAAGAGGTGCAGACAAAAAAAGTCACAAATTGGCAGTAAAACAAATGAAATGCACGTACAGAAAATGGCCTAAACATCAATTTCACTATTCTGCATGTTCATGAATGTGGCAGAGTATCAGCAAAACTCAGTGTACATGGCATTCTGACTAAGAAATTGAAATGATACACATGTCTACTTCAAACTACGGAATCCAAGCAAAGGAAATTTGCTTCACGCTAGGGGATGTCACAAGCATTCACCAAGCACTGCTGCGAATGAGACCAGGTGTTTAGAAACATTTGAATAACCACACTGTACATTAAAACCAAGAAAACTGAAACAGGCAAACAAAACAATGTCCTACTGCACACTCATTATCAGAAACAGTGGTTACAAACAGTTGCGAGTTGAAACACTGGTGCATTCTCACAAGTTTTGTCTTTGTATGAAACAGTCCTTTGTTTAAAAAAAAAAGTGAACACTTTAGATGCTTTAGAAACATACACATTTCCTCACTTACTGTCTACTACCGAAACGACAGGAGCCAATACCCTTTACCACTTGCAAAGTTCAAATGCGCGCAAGAGGTAGCCTTTCGCATGCTACAAACGAGATCATACCTATCACGGGACCGACTCGACCGTTACAGCTCGGAAATAGATTCACAACGCTCAGACTGCTCAGAAGTACACTGTTCGCTCAAACACATGCTCTGGCAATGTCCCGCGTTACCTCAAGGACCTCTCACCAGTGAGTCCAACTGGGTGGAGGCACTCGTGAGCCCCAATCTCCGAAACCAACAAAAGGCAGTCGAGAGGGCCCAAGAACTGGCGGACCGCCACCACGTTCCCGCCCTGACTCGGGCGTCGCCTACAGTAGCGGCTGCTAGGATGTCCCCTCTGGACACCCTGGTGGCTTAAACTCCTGATTAGGACTATTTAATAAAGTTCTTGACTGACTGATCTCCTTACTTGTCAAACGCCATTTCTGTGCCCTACCACTGCAAGTTGTGCATTTTGTTTTTCATCTGAAACATTCTAAACTAAAGTAAGCCATGTTGCTGCAACATATCTCAGTGTCTGCATTCGAGTAAAGGGCAAGGGTGAAAAGAACAGTACACGGTCTGACAAAATTGTGCCACAACTTGTATGCCTACAAAATTTTACCACCATTAGTATTTCATTATTGCAAAAGTAGTTGTGTCTGGCAACATGGTTAAACAGTAGTACCTATGGTAATATGGTTAAACAGTAGTACCTGGATATTGAAGAACTGCATATAAGAGTGCAGTTCTTCAATATCGAGGTAAGACATGTTAAAGGGCCGTAAAGCATGCAACTACAGAAAGGTTTCCAGAGGGCTAGAATATGGGAATCTTCTGCATTGATGTCATTTGTAAGGCATCTATACTCATGAGCAAATTCATTCCCAACAAGACCCTAATTTCACAGACTAGATCAATGTGCGCAAACTTCAGCATCTCTGGAAAATGTATAATGAGGGTATGAGAGTAACTGCAGTGTTGCAATTTCAGCAGACTTGTTCAGTAAGATATATCAAGGCCTGAAGTTGTTTTCAGCATATGTTGACTCTGGTCCCTTGATGCTTTCTTCTATGCACTGGCCAGCAGAGTGGCCGAAGCATCTGTAATGAATGAGAGAGGGCACGACATAAGGATTTCAGCTGAATAAAAGTGCAATGGAAATATTGAGAACACGCATGCTTTATGAGCTAACATGTTGAGCATATCATTGAAGCTTGAATGTTATCCTCTTCCCAAATGACCAAACCTGTAATCACCGCTACGATTCTCTGCTGCTCAGCACAAGGTCTGGAGTTCGTCATGGCTCTAGAAATTGAAAATTCAAAGATGGTTGTGAATTTAGACTTCCATACGTGCTACCGGAATTCAATACTTTTAAGCTTAATTTACTGCCTTTGATACTCAATGACGCACTACTAGTCACATAAGATCCCAGTAATGTATTACGGCCCTTTTCACAATATTATCACACTCTTAAAGTATGACACTAGGTGTACGCTCACATGTAATGTCCAGGAATGGAAGCGACATTTTGCTCTTTGGAGCAGATTCTGGAGCAAATAAAATGGTGCTCTGAAGCAGCCTTAAGTGTCTTCGGAGCAGAAAAAAATGCTATAGCTTAGGGTTGCTATTGGTGTTTTCAGAGCAGATGCATGTTCTTCAGGACTCCTGAATTCTAAAACATCACTTAAGCATCTAATTAATATTTATTATTAAACATGCCAAATGCAGCTAGTACACAAACTGTGTAGTTGGCGTAAATCATGGGCGGGGAGGGTCAAGAGAGTCTGGACTTTTCTGGTGTCAGGCTGTGGACACCCTTTGCAAGTGTACCACTTGAGGATGATCCCATGGTTCAACTTCATTCTATTTAGTTTGCCAACACCATTTTGGAGCAGTTACAATCAAATATTGCACTTTGGAGCAGCACTTCTATCACTGTAATATCACTTATGCTGTATGCAGAGTTTCTCTTCCTTAATTGTCTGAAGTATTACAGAAGCTTGCTTAGTAAAAACTTCTTCGTCCTTTTACGCACATGTGAATCCCAGATATAAAAACACGCAACAAGAAGTGTAAAATGGAATGATTAAACAGGCTGGATTTGTGAGACCAAAACCAAATGAAGCTGCCAAAATTAGCACAATGAAGTGTATCTATTCATCGACCTTACAGTGCAGTATCTTTTTGTGAAAATTTAGTTTCGGTAGCAGGGCCCGTCTTACTTCCGAAATCCTATGTTCTAGATTTTGACCGGGCTTTAAGCCCACTCAAAACTCCCTCACTTTGCTCTCCTAAGGGAGACGAAATACAAATTTGTGGAACACAACAGTCACGTGAAAGGAGAGTTCCTACACAGAGCACCTAAGTGCGATGCACTATACGGCAACGAGCAAAGGCCAATGACACAAATGCTCTGTCAGCCCACAATACACAGCACTTCAAAGCTGCAGCGGCTGCAGCCAGTTGGCATAAGCTCACTCAACATCCTTGAATTCGGTGACTTATTTTCGTCGTCCTTTTGAAAACTCGAAAGAAAGCTTCTTGATGCAAATGAGTGATGCGCAAAAAGCATTTTGTGAAACAGTGAGAGCAGAAGAGAAGAAAGAACAGCGCCAACTACCAACTGTTTAATGACAGTCTAAGAAACGCACAGAAAGAAAGAAGACAATTACTACTCAACAAAACATTAATTAGACCCAAGCTCGAATATACTGCTTCTGTTTGGGATATGGCAAAAAGCATTACCATCATTGAATCAGTTCAAATTATTCAGCGCGTTTCTATTCCGCACAGCTAGCCTTTTACAAACGAAATCGGACCTTGGACTAACAAATTTGAAGCTTCGAAAAAAAATGTCTCGTATATTTCTTTTTCAAAATATGATCAACCATAATATTTTACTAAAACAGGAACTCATATCTCCACCTTCACATGTATCATTGTGTCTTGATCATCCATATGAAGTTTTCACTCCTTTTTTGCCGCACTAATGTTTTTTCAGACTCCTTTCTAGCAAAATTGAGCACTGAGTGGAACCGCCTTCCCCCCTCCGTCGCCTGCATGAAGGATGTATCATCATTCAAGGCTGCACTAACCAATTACGTCATCAGCCTATCGTAACTTAGTTTTTTTGAACATGTATTTTCAATAATATGTTCTATTTATATGTTACATTTGTTGCCTTTTTTGTTTTTGTATAACCCTATACACTCTTTAAGGCCTTTATGCGCCCTCAGGGTGAAATAAATGAGATTAACAGCATGTGCCCTGCGAAAAATGACACGCTCTGTCCGTCTTGCAGAAAAAAAAAAAAGGCTCCTTGTTACATATCTTGGCAGAGTGCTTAGAGATTAAGACTTCCCCCACCCCTCCTTTCCTTCCCCTCCAACCCCCTTAATACCCAACATCTTTGGTGATGGAAGAACTTGACGTCCAGCCCCATCATACCAGCTCGTCCTGCACTTACGAACAAGGGTCAGAAGCTGCTGGAAACATACAGGTCTTGGAACCAGTGAACCACCTTGTCTTGTGCCCGTCTGCACCACCAACATATAGTTGGGCTCAATGAAAGTTGATTCATCTCTCCGATTCTCATCATCTAATCTGAGCTATGTGGACTCCCCAGTCTTAGTTTCATGAAATATGTCACACAGAATTGCACAACAGGAATTTTTTGTAACCCATTCTTACACCCTTTCTCCAAGTAAAGAGCAGCCCCTTCTTTGTTCTTGGCCTAGTTTGACATTCTCTTCAGCACATTGGCATTACTGCATCCTTTGCCTCTGCCAGATGGTGTACCCAGTGGCGATACAATATGCATGCAGAAAAGCTAAAGAATTTCAACTACACAGATGCCCTACAGAATTTTTACTTTATAAATAGGACAAATCATATATCTCTCTATTCCTGCCCTGTTTTGGAAACAACTAAGACATACCAGACATCCAATTTTCAGTATTCTAATTAAAAGAATAAAATGAGATCGTAGCTACTGGCTTGATGGAATATGGCAAAATCAGTCTGCTTACAATAATAACAGTAATAGCAGTAATAACCTTTCCTTTGACGCCAAATGGGGAATTTACATCTACACCAGGCGCTTTTCAACTCATGGCAGGGATAATGCACATAAGGGAGGTAACCTCACTGGCCTCCTTAGTAGTTCTTGTCAGCTCGCTTACTCTGCATTTCAGAGTAAGGGAGCTTCTGTTACATAAGGGCTGTGCACCAGAAAGGCTTACCTGTTGGCGCCTCTCAAATATACGGTGGTGACGAACCCACAGCAAAACCCGCTCATATCATCGCTTGCCGAAGTCGCGAATATTCGCACTATACGCGGTGTTTCACTGTAACCAGATAATTTTGTAGGGCTCTACGTTTGCAAAACATGACCAACAGGCAGTCGCTCGATTCCGACGATCTAGGCATAAAACTCACGTTTAAAGGGCGTTCGTGAACCTACGGTGTCGACATAACGAATTAACGCGAGAAGAAACGAACACCAAGAGAAAGGCCGTAGCGGAACGCCACCAACTAACTTTGAGAACGCTTACGTGGACTTCGCCGCGGTACCACACTGCGCGGAAATTACAACGCACGACGGCTATCACAGCTCCACGCGCCTAATTCCGCCTATTTTAATCTTCCACGGGCACGCTCGCGACGTCGAAAACGGTAGCAACCATGATGCATGTGCACTGTAGCGATGCAACGACGCCCGCGTTTTTCTCGGAGGATCGAAGTCAACCCTTCTAAATGCAACAACTGCAAAATGTGTCGCAATTCACTCGGCACTTACCCGTAACGATCGTCCGTCGCTGCAACCGACGAGGGCAGCTGGCGCCTATGTCACGTGCACATTGCTTACCTGGCTACCACGTTTCGTCGGGTGCACGCCGTCAGCATGCGCGCCAAAACTCGCGTGTGCGGTCCGTAGCCGGCACAGCGCCCGCAAGATGGCATTCGTCTCCCCGGCGTGCGCGTTGCACGCCTCTGATTCTCGGACAGCGCCCGCGGGAACTTGCTCAATCTCGCCTGCAGTGTCTCGCAGAATTTTAGACACTACCACACGGATCGACATTAAGAATTCTGCAGGAGATCAGTGATCGGAACCTTGCAATCAGCATGCCATTGTTACGCCAACGTGAAAAACGACCACGTGCACGTCTGCCAGACAATGAGCAATCAAAGAGAATAAATTCTTGATACGCACACGGTACACCGCTGAATGAGCGAACCTCGACATGTGCCCTTAATTGAACTCAATGTGAAAGACCCTGCGATCGAGATCCTTCAACATCGGCAACGAGTGCACGGGTCATGTTGAGGTTGGCTTTTCGGCAGCCGCACACTTCAAGCACGCTTGGGAAAAAAAATCAAATCTAACAAACTACAGTGCGAAAAGTGCAGCAGAATTGACAGGCCACAACTATAGGATCGCATGCAAACTCCACCACGATATCGTAGCAGAATCCGCCGGCTGTCAACGGTTGGAATCGTCCGCACAGCACCACTGACCACCACCAAACAAAGGGGCCACCAGCCACACTGCTAGTCAGCAATTCGAAATTTTGCCGTTATGCTTTCTGCGCACGCGCCAAAGGCGGGCGCAAGGCAGTATGGGAAGCCGAAGTGCAAGCCGCTGCGGCCGCCGAAGTTTCGTCTGCTCGACTTGTGCCCTCGCTTGCAGCACGTGGGAGAGTAACGCGCTCTTGCAGCACGAGGATTTCAAGCCCCCGCGATCTCCGACGACAGCGTAGCTTATATAGCACACTGTAGCGTAGCTCCCGCCGACTGGTTCGCCCTCTACGGTCTCCTGCCGTCGTGAAGCTCTCGCCGAGTGGCGCCCCGTCCTTGGGCTTTTTCGACCAGCTCCCCACTCTCCCGTCTTTTTCTTTTTTTCCGTCGCTTGCCTTCTCTATCTCTTCACCTGATTTCTCCTATTCTCGATTCCATTGATCACAGGATGCAGAATATTTGGTTGCTTTGGTTCCTAACTGAGTGTTCAAAAACTCTTTAAACGGGAATAGATCTGCAGTTGGGCTGGGTCGTCCGGTGCTTCCTTGGTAATTTTTCATGGCTCGTTTCGCAGAACTTGCGGTATCGGTGCGGTGTCGGCATGAAAGAAAAAGCAGCGTTGGCTGTCAGTGAAAATTCGAAGTAATTGATTCGAATAACGTTGATTTGAAGTGGGTGCCGGACAGGCAGATGTGGTCGAGTGCCACTTTTTGCTCTGTAAACAGTAGCGACAAAGATTTTTTTTTTTTTTTTTTCGGGGGCGGCGGTAAGAACGGCAGATGCTCGTTGTGCCACTCCCTGACCGCGCCACTGATTCATTGTAGGCACAGAATTATATATCATACATTTGTTAGACGAGGCCCTTATTCATCACTAAGTAGCCTTCATTTGGCCCTCATCTAGCTGCTTTAGCTAAAACCCGCGTATTTGGAAACGAATTTCCCGCTGTTTCACTTGCAGAAGTAGCAGACGACGCTCCTTCACCAATCCCAAATAATGTCCCTGACGCCACCCCTCACCACTGGTACCACGCGCGCTCACCCAACTGACAGTATTTAATAACGTTTCTCTAACCAAGGAAAACGAGAATAAAATTGATGGAATTAGGAGGGGTAAATTGTAACATTGTAAGGAAGGAAATGAGGAAGACTAGTGAGGACGAGAACAAAAGGCGGGAAATTTAAGAAAAGTTTGGGTGAGGAGTAGCGATGATTGATAGATACGTGGGGTTTGATTGATTGATATGTGAGGTTTAACATCCCAAAACCACCATATATCTATGAGAGACGCCGTAGTGGAGGGCTCCGGAGATTTCGTTCACCTGGGGTTCTTTGACGTGCACCCAAATCTGAACACACGGGCCTACAAAATTTTCTCCTCCATCGAAAATGCAGCCGCCAAAGCCGAAATTCGATCCCGCGACCTGGGGGTCAGCAGCCGAGTACCTTAGCCACTAGACCACCGCGGCGGGGCGTGAGGAGTAGTGATGTGAAGGAGATGAGAAAAGGAGGAGAGGAGCACAAGCATATAGCGCAGCCATTTATAATGTATTAAGGAAGTTGGCAAAATAAATGAGGGCGAGGAGAGAGGGTAATGCATAACAGATCCCCATGCAGTACAGTATGGCAAGAAAAAAGGGGATAAGGAAAATCAGCTCACGGACATGCATAGTGGAGAAGCGAGGAGAAAAGAAGGTTGTGTCAGGACGGGATAGCCAAAGCACACCCGCGGCATGCAGTGTAGAGCATATATAGTAAAAGGTGGGAAAGTCAAGTGACAGTCGGGAGGAAAGGAAGGCAAGAGACGCAATTGAATGGGCGCTCGCATGTATGTATCATTTGGTGTCTCAGCGGGACAGACTTGTTTCTTGCAATAAAGCCTCACACACGGCACTTGAGCGCGCGCACTTTCGTGGGAAAACCCAGATGAGGTAGCCAGCCAGGGCAGTGACGTACAGCTGCCCGCGGTCTGCATGATGTAAATTGATGAGTTTTTAGCAAAACGACAAAAACGTTATTAAATATTAGCTAGTACTACTACTCTACACTAGTTTTACAGGACAGTGAAAAGCTAGGAAAGATAGAATAAGTATGACAAGAATCTTCACATAGATGTCTGAAAAAGAAAATGCACTACTCTTCTAAACTGCACTGCAGTCCAGGTGTGAGAAAGAGAAGTAGGGATGTACCTGAATTTCTTTATACAAGGTGTGTTCAAATGTAAAGGTACGAAACACCATAACATTACTGTTAACAACGATACCTATGCCGCTATAGGAGAACGTAGCGAGACATCTAGGAATGCGATTGGAGTTTCTGCCATAGATTGGAGCACGTGGGGGAACCTGCGTGCACATGAGAGGGCAGAGGCTCTGATAGAAAGCGTCATCCAATGTCAATGGCAGTGCATGTCAGGACAGGATGGTGTTCAGAATGTAAAATTTCACAATTGGGGAGCAGCGAGCCGTTTTCTTATTTACGACAGCGGAAAGTGTCAAACCGACCACCACTCATCTTCTGTGATTTTCACGTGTTTGGTCTCCTGAAACAACATCTGGAAGGGAGGCACCTCGATTCTGAAAATGAATCAACGACAAACTAGGTCTGGTTACGACCACGAATATTCCGGTAGCAAGGAATCCTTCGAATTGTTCATAAATGAGATCATTGTGATCAGGCATATAGGGTATACTTTCAGTAAGGTCTTCATTTGTTCCACGGCAACATAAATTCTGGTAACAAGAAATCCTTCGGATTGTTCATCAATGGAATCATTGGGTACACTTTCAATAAGGTCTCCAATTGTTCCTGCAGCGTGATTTCCTACCATTTCATTTGAACACTCCTTGTATGTACCTACGCAAGTGTATCGCAATCATCTCTATTGATGGAGGCAATTATGAGGTATTCAGTATGGTTACCACTGTATCTTTGCCCACTATTTTTAAGGCAGCTATACAGGATGTTCACAGACCGTCTCATTTATGCCAGGTTTCTTAATAGCCGCTCACACAGAGCACACACCAGCAAATGAAGGTTGGCACAACAACCCAAGGGGTTAGGCTAAGAGGTATGGGATGAAGTGCTTATCTGCAACTGATATGTAACTGTTCTGTGGCCTTTAGGGAAGCGAAATACAAAGTAAAAATGTAGTTGGTGTTTATATTGAACAATTCTTCGAACAAGCTAGCACTTATTTCCACAATTTGCAGTGACACATGAGGCACAGTGATTCAAACACAATACGATCCAAAGAAGGGCAAGCTCACATCTCCCACTTGATCCCAACAATGTGTCTTGTTGAGGCTTGGTCTGCTTTGAGCATTCTCCACAATTCACAGCCCATTATGCTTTACGAAGGCATTCAAGACACATGCCTTGGAGAAAACGAAAAATAAAGCACAGTTAGAACCTGTTAATGATTAAACCAATCGGTCAGACAAAGAAAGCCAGCCTAGTATTTTTTTGTTTGTATATTTGCCTACCTGGTTGAATAGTAAGGTAAGCTGTAAAAAAAAGTGATTCCCATTTGCTGGGGAAAACATGTCACAGCTTATGAGAAGACCACCATAGAAGGAGGTTGCTACACCAAACACACGAGTAATAAAAACCACCGATTCACTCTCTAATACTGTTTGCACCAATGTTTAATTCAGAATTGCCAAGCACTCAAAATTTCTAAAGTTGCTCACGTCAATTTCTAATTAACAGTGACATAAATAAGCCAACAACCAAAACAAAATGAAGCACCATGTCTGTATAATTTGTTATATCTGAAAATTGATTATGAAGATTTATTTCTAGTGCTATATGTATTGCGCGACTATTTTTAATTACTTTGTTATAACCTGTTGCGAACTGAACTCTCCTACTTCTACGTCCCCCCCTTTCCCCCCTTCGTGTTTCTGTCGATGGCTGAAGCGATAGCCATTCCCGCCCCCCCTTTTCCCCCTCTCCCTGCTTCGTAGATGAAGCTACAAAAGAAGCTTGCGCGAAACAATAAACGTTCACTCGTTGCCCTAGTCTGCGGTTGTCTGCGTATGCTTGCCGTGGCTGCCCGGCTAGCTATGTAACAGTGGCGACGAAGTCGGTTTTCGCTACCCACGGTACCTGACGGACTACGAGTCCTGGCGTCAGACGAACGAGGACCGACCACGATGGCCTCCCTGCAGTTGCCGGATTACGACGAAACGAAAGATAAGTGGAAGCCTTACCTCGTCAGAGCAGAAGCGTATTTCGAGGCGAACAGTGTAACGGACCCGGCTAAGAAGCGAGCACTACTAGTTTCGGCGTTGTCTAGTAAGACGGTCGAGGTGCTAGCCGGCAGAGTAGCCCCGCGTGCACCAAATGAACTGACATACAAGGAAGTCGTTCAGAGCTTGAATGAGTATTATGACCCTAAGAAGCACGAGATAACGGAAAGCTACAAGTTCTTCAATCGCTCACAACTTCCAGGCGAAAGCGTTAGCGCATTTCTCGTTGCTATTCGCCGAATAGCAGACAACTGCAATTTCGGCACGTCTCTTGACCGCATGCTTCGGGATCGCATTGTCTGCGGCGTACGCTCCGTGGCACTGAGGAAACAGATGTTGGCAAAAAAGGATTTAACGCTAGAAGAAGCCGAAGCATTGGCACTGTCTGTCGAAGCAGCTGAAAATGGTGCCGAAAGCATGACCTCAGAAGCTACGCCCTTGCTTAAGCTACGCGCGTCCGAGGCCAACACTGTTAAAACATCTCCGACTCGGCACGCGGCACAGCATTGTGATAGATGCGGAAGCAGCAAACACGACGGCAACAGCTGTCGTTGGATTAGAGCAAGGTGTTATCGCTGCGGACGTCATGGGCATCTCGCAAAGATGTGCCGCACAACCGCCAGTAAGAGCCGCGTCGCAACGCATGCAGTGGAGGGAAGAGCTTTGACTCTCGAAGAAGCCGTAACTGAAGACGACGATAAGGACGAGACACATATATGGACCTTACTTTCTGCACGAAAAAGCCGCCTCGAGCCGCCGATAAGGCGCAGTTTTTCATGGAATGGCGTACAACTTACAATGGAAGTAGATACTGGCTCGCCTGTCTGCGTAATTTCCAAAAACGTGTTTGACAAGCATCGCGAACAGTGGCCAGCGCTTAAACCTTCTCAGGTGAAGTTGTCATGCTACGTTGGACCACTCCCAGTGATGGGGGAATTGCAACTTTGTGTGCAATACAGGGCCGTCTCAGTTTACTGCCGTCTTATTGTACTGAACTGCTCGGGACCTAACCTAGTGTGGCCGGGATCTGATTTCCTTGCTCCACAGAGCGGGGGTTCCAGTTTTGCAGCCGTCGGCACAAGACTTGCTACACTCAACGCCAGAACCCGCTGGGGCAGTTCACAACATTGTCGACGACTACCACGACGTCTTCTCCAAGGATCTTGGCCTGATCAAGGGGCCTCCAGCCACATTGCAGCTGAAAGAGGGAGCGGTGCCGAAATTCTGTAAGGCAAGATCCATACCTTACGCTCTAAGGGACAGGGTGACGCAAGAACTGGACAGGCTGGTAGCCATCGGTGTACTTTCACCAGTCCAACATTCCGATTGGGCCACTCCCATCGTGCCGGTACTTAAGAAAGACGGAACTGTTAGAATTTGTGGTGACTTCAAAGCCACCCTAAATCCAGCCTGTACAGTTGAGCAGTACCCTCTCCCAGTGATTGAAGACATGTTTGCATCTCTAAACGGCGGGGAGTATTTTAGCATTCTTGATTTGCGAGATGCCTATAATCAAGTTCCTTTGGATGAAGCCGCAAGGAAGCTCTGCGTCATTAACACGCACAGAGGCTTGTTTTCGTATAATAGGCTTCCCTTCGGAATATCCTCTGCTCCGGCTATTTTTCAAAGAAAAATGGATGCAATACTGTCAGGTTTGCCAGGGGTTCAGGCTTACCTTGATGATGTACTGGTTTCGGAGGCTCGTGGCGATGGGAGTGAACGCCTGAAGAGTGTGTTGCAACGGTTCCGTGAACACGGAGTTAAGCTAAGGTCTGATAAGTGCAGCTTTAGACAGCCTTCTGTCACATATCTCGGCCATCGGATAGACAGAGAGGGTCTTCATCCCACAGAGAAAAATTTGGAAGCGATCGCTCAGGCACCTCGCCCACAGAACGTGGCGGAGCTGCGTTCCTTTTTAGGAATGCTGACGTTTTATGCCAAATTTCTTCCAAATATGTCCACTCTACTTTCTCCGCTCAACAAACTTTTGGAGAAGGGCGCAGTATGGCAGTGGGGGCGGCAACAAGAAGCTGCCTTTGAGAAAGCAAAAGACAGCCTAATGCAAGCTCAGGTTCTTGTTCAATTTGACCCGTTGAAAGAGTTGAAGCTCGAATGTGATGCTTCCCCTTACGGTGTGGGCGCGGCGCTTTTTCACACGAGTAACGGCATGCCAAAACCCATTGGGTTCCGGTCCCGTACACTGACGGCCGCCGAGAAAAATTACTCTCAGCTGGAAAGAGAGGCCCTGGCTTTAGTGTTTGGCGTCACTAAGTTTCGTGATTACCTTTTAGGTCGCCAATTCACTCTCGTGACGGACCACCAGCCCCTCTTGAGCTTGTTGCAATCCGACCGCCCGACGCCACCCCTGGCTGCAGCACGTATCCAGCGCTGGGCACTGTACTTGGGTGGCTACCGCTACAAGCTGCAATACACGCCGGGAAAACAGTTGCTCAACGCGGACGCCCTGAGCAGGCTGCCACTGCGGTCTACGGAGGCTGATGACGTGGGTGAGCCACCGGAATATGTCCTCGCTCTGGATAATTTTGACGATGGCGTTATCACAACACGGGAGCTACAGCAGCTATCGGCCACAGACCCCGCAGTAACGGCGGTAAAGAATTGTATATTACATGGCTGGCCCAAAAGTGCAAAACAGCTGGAGGAAACGATGCGGCCGTTTTTCGACCGCAAACTAGAACTGTCCGTAGCCCATGGTCTAGTGTATTGGGGGCATCGCGTAGTGATACCGGAAAAAGCGCGGGACCGTCTTTTGAAACTGTTGCACGAGACCCACCAAGGCTCGTCAGGAATGAAAGCAGTGGCAAGGTCAAAATTTTGGTGGCCCCGACTAGACCGCGATATTGAAGCGCTTTCAGCCGGCTGCACGAACTGTGCCCAAAACATGCCAATGCCGGCAGCGGCACCACCAGTAAACTGGCCGAAAACCAATGAAAAATGGTCGCGGCTACATGTCGATTTTGCCGGACCCATAGCAGGCAAGATGATTCTAGTTGCAGTAGATGCCCATACCAAGTGGATAGAAGCCGTGCCAGTAAAGCATGCCACCACAACAAGCACAATCACCTGTCTGCGCGCCATGTTCAGTCGATTCGGCGTCCCGCGAACCATTGTTTCGGATAATGGGACACAGTTTTCTAGCCAGGATTTTGCTACGTTCATGGCAAAGAACAACATAATGCATCTGAAAACGGCGCCCTTTCATCCACAGTCTAATGGAGCGGCAGAACGAGCAGTGCGTACAATAAAGGATGGACTTCGGAAGATGAGGGAGGGTAATTTGGAGGACAACCTTGTGCGGCTCCTGTTCAACTACAGGAGAACACCACAGAAGACGGGAAAATCTCCGTCAGAATTGCTGCTAGGGTTCCAGTTACGTTCACGATTGGATGCGTGTTTTCCCTCAACTGTTGCAGACTCGCCGCCGGCATCAGATGACTGGGTGGTCCCCATAGAAAGCAACGTGTACGTGCGGAACTACGGTGTCGGAGAAAAGTGGACACCAGGGCGTGTGCAGTCCACTGCAGGATCCCGAATGGTGACCGTCCAAACTCCTCATTCTGTAGTCAGACGCCACGTTGACCAAGTGCGCCCTCGACAAGCATCGCAGTCCCCATCGCCGGGCTCTGCATCCTTATCAGAGTCTAATATGTCCATGCTGCCGAAACGATCGCCGGGGCCCTCAACTACAAGCTCCACCGTGCTGCCTCCAGAAGCGCTCACTACCGCAAGCCCCCACGACCATCCAGTACCAACCATGCCACAGGCCGGTCCTACACAAGCGGCGACCCCAAGCGCGGAACCAGTGCTTCGGCGTTCTACCAGACAACGCAAGCCAGTACAACGGTTCCATTTTTAAGAAGAGAGAAGTGTTGCGAACTGAACTCTCCTACTTCTACGTCCCCCCCTTTCCCCCCTTCGTGTTTCTGTCGATGGCTGAAGCGATAGCCATTCCCGCCCCCCCTTTTCCCCCTCTCCCTGCTTCGTAGATGAAGCTACAAAAGAAGCTTGCGCGAAACAATAAACGTTCACTCGTTGCCCTAGTCTGCGGTTGTCTGCGTATGCTTGCCGTGGCTGCCCGGCTAGCTATGTAACATAACCAATATTTCATTATATCCGGTTTCATTATATTGAGCTTTGAGTGTATATCCACCGACGCTTTGGCACTACACCATAGACAACGACTAAAGCACTTGACGCATACTTGCTTTGGCAATGGGCTATTCACCGACACTTCCTGCCAACTAGTCAAAAGCATGCGGGAATGTGCTCTTCTATCCAAACAAAGAAATGGAGTAGAATTTCAACAATGAACGAGAAAGTGTGCATATAAAGAAGCTGCAAGATAACAAAAAAGGAGCCACGTGTAATTCGGATACTCGGATTAGTCATCGAAGCTAATAGCACCAACGGCGAGACTATCGGCGCTAAATTCCAAAGTCACGAATGCAATGGCACTCATTTGCAGGGTCACAAACGAACTCCGAGGCTTAAGGAAGCCCACCTGATTCGTCCAATACAGGCCTTTGTCGTAAGTCACATAATGTATGTAGTAGCATACCACAACTGGCAAAAAGCTGAAACCAACAAAATAAATGCATTCATTTGGAAGGCCTATGAACAAGTGATAGGAATACCAGATTTGCAAGCACAGACCTACTTCTTCAGCTAGGAATACATGATACACTTGAAGAGATAGTAGATACTGAGCGTATATCTCAGCTTGAACTGCTCACTACAACCAGAACTGGGAGAAATATAATGAACAATCAGGAATCACGTACCATCTACAACATGGAATGAAACATGACATTCCAAATACAGTCAGAGCTAAGATTGTCGCTAACCTGATACCAAAAAACATGACATCCATCATCAATGCAGACCACAGATGACACACAACTAAAGCACTGCTCTAAGCACACGGCACAAACAGTAATCTCTTTTCATAGATGCTAGCCAATACCCTGAACACAAGGCCCACACATCTGTCGTGATCGAAATGTCGGGCATGTGTGTTAATGCATGGACTATCACAACAAACAAGATTGAGGAGGCGGAGAAGGTAGCCACAGCCATGGCTATCAATTCCAACAAACACCCATTGATACTGAGCAACTTGCAAGTAGTCATCAGAAAGTTCACGCAAGGACGGATTTCGCAAAACACCGTCGAAATCCTTGTTGGTAGTCAAGAACTACACAAAGTATATGCACCCAAATACCTAAGATAGTTCCCGGCACACACAGAGACTGATACCTCCAATCCAAACGAGATGGCTCACAAGTTGTCATGAGAATGAACCCGCTGGGCAACCCGAACAGGCCCCTCAGTGATCATTCCTGGCACCACTGTGCCACACAAAGACTTGTTTACATGCTACACAGAATACTCACAACAAGCAAGGTGAGTCTTCCCTGAACCTCACCCGAGTTTAGACAGCCTACAAGCATCGAAATACTGACAACTAAAAACTCCTACTCAAACCCTGAGCACCATTGCAGGAGCTACCCACACCTATACCCAGACAACAAATGTAAACTGTGCACAATAGAAAGGGTTTATTATAAATATATACTGTGGGAATGTCCCAAATTATCAACAAGTTCTGAGGCCCTTCGGAAGCAGTGGCAGCTAGTGCTGTTGAGCTAGGAGGTCCAAGACCAAAAGTGGGCTGTCTAACAGGCCAGGGAGGCTGTACGAAGACAAGGCCTCCCGGTGCCTACCTGTGGGGTTTAGCCCAAACGACAAACATGTCGGATCTTGCAACAAAGTTTATTCCCTCACTCATAACAAAATGCGTTCCACTTAGCTCAGCACAAAGCATTTTATGATGAGCTAAAGAGAAGCTCTATTCACCAAAAAATGGACACACTTCATCTTAGCACAAAACCAGGAGACATTTGAAACCAAGGAAAAAGACACCATGCATGTGACATGGAATATAGCACTTCATACTCAAAAACTAACTGACACCTAATAATATACATCCTCCATGACTCTAATAAGAAAAGCTGCATTGACAGTCGTCTGTAGTAATGGTCAATCCATAAAATAAAAAGCACCCTGGCGTCACACACGAAACATCCTAGAAGCCGCTCAGCTGAGCAGAAGAAAGTCCATAGCAGCACTTGTCCGCTCGGTAAGAACATAATAGGAAATCTTACTACTATAAGTACGGAATCACACAAATACAGAGCCTTTATATTAAGAGGTAAATGTTAGGGCTAGACCACCGAACTGAACTGACATCACTAAAAAAAACAAATGCCCCCATTTCCCCAAAGGGAATCGTGAAGAAATGCGAATGCATTGTGTACTGTCCATAACGGTGTTTCGCACGTGAGAACCCAGCATTAAAAGAATAATGTTTTTTTTTATTACACCATGCAGCCAATAGCGCCGTTGACCGCACATGGCGTTTCCCTGTCACAAGAAACGTGGTATGTGTCTCCAGCTCTAGTAGCTAGCATGCACGGCTAAAAAATAATATGAAGTGAAGAAAACAAACGTCATTTTCAGCTTAGCGTTAGCGTTTCACAGCGGCGTCCCGAGCGCATAATTCTGGATGTTTTTGAGAGGTGTCCAGCCAGCCAACGGTCGGTAGTGAGGCGCGAGAGGACGAGAAAGTGGAGGGCAGGAAGGAGAGAGAGCGAACAAAAAGAAAAAAAAGTGGCAAAGCACTGCACCTGTCATTGTACCTGATGGCCAAAATGTCGGCGTCTTATCAACACAAACGCTGCACAAATGCTACTGTGGCAAAGCCTTCGAACAGTGGGCCGTCCTCTCCAGTGCCTTCTCGTGGGTCGCCCTTTTCATAAAAAGAAGAGCAGCTCATGCAGAGTCAGTCCCTGCGACTGTCGCTGTCGTGGATCATCGACGAGTTCGCCAATAAACGTCTTAACACTACAAACAAGTTCCAAACGCACTGCATTGAGGTGGTGGCAAGTCACAGTCAAGTCAAGGAGGTGGGGGCTCCATTTGCTATGGGCGAGAACAAGCCCACGCGCCCGCAGCTGTTACTGACAGCTGCCGACGTGGAAGCATGACGTGGTGGGACCTCCGGTTTCTAGGGACGCACGCGCCAGCAGCTATTGCTATGGGAGAGGGCAGTGGACAGATCCCGACGGACACTTGACATAGCCCGACTAAGAAATGAATTCGCATTTCGAACAACAGGCATTTGCTTTTGCAAAAAAGAAATACAATGTGCCTTATTCTCAAACCATAGTAATGACATTCCTGAACAGCAACAAACAAATGCTTCACAGATTACTTGATGCATTACAGCTTTGCAGAAAGCATTACAGCTTTCCAGTATGCATAAAGGCACAGATAAAAGCACATATTCACTTGGGTATGCCACACACTCCGTCCAATGTGCACCTATGGGAGCAAGTCTTCAACACTTGTAATAACATCCAATAAGTTTGGTGCACTGCTTGTACATGTCCCAGAGTCATGTGTACTCTTTATGCCATTGAAGCCGTGCATTTGCATATTTCATTTGGACATCAACAAGGTAGCCTTGACGTTAGTACATTTGGCACAGCACTCGAAGCCACAGAACGAGACATGCACAACAGGTCTCCTCAGCTATTCGAAAGTTTATGGTTCACGTATGTGCATCTTCAGGCGCATGTTTTCTGTGCTTGTGAACTTCCAAGTGGCGCATAAGCTCTTTCTTCCATGCAGAATTCCAGGGACAGAGGTGGCACTGGTAAGGTCTCTCGCCAGTATGGGTGTGAATGTGCGAGACCAAATTGCACCTCTGAGAGAAGGCTCTGCTGCAGTAGTCGCACTTGTGTGGACGCTCACCTGTATGTACCATTTCGTGTCTATGCACATCACGTTTTCTTATAGCAGAGTAGTCACACACTTGACACTTGAACACACGCATTTTTCTCTCAGGTCCCGGATGAACTGGCGGGCCATGGTGAAGTATAGCAGCAAGTTCTGCACAATGCAAAATAGTAAACCTTTAGTAAATGACTAAGTTGTCATTGATGGGTAGTATAGGGAAGACAGCTAGCATAATTATTCCACACTTGGGTTAAAGGGTAGCGAGAGCGAACAGTGATCAAGGATAGAACTGGTGAGAACGTTCACATAAATCCTTGAAGAAACAAATCTATGACGACCTTTGTTGCAATGCACATGTGAGAAAGAACTACGTGGGGCACCTAGATTGACTTATATATGTCGACACAAGTGTACCACAATAATTACCGAGAATGACCAGACCAGAGACCTTTGGATCTGAAAGTGACAGGTTCGGTTCCTGCTGGTGGCAAGCTGTGTTTTCATTGACTTCATTTTTTCCATGTCTTATCGCAAATACTTCAGCAGGAATAAAACAGTGCAATTAGCATCCCCGATACCTTTTGTGGATTATTTTTTTGCTGGTTTTCATTATGATTGTTTCAAACAAAGAAATGAGTCCTCAAAATGACTTACTTTAAAAGACCAATGTGGTTTTCAACACAGCGTTTTTTGCTAATACTCGAGGTGATGAAGTTGTTAAGGTTAAGCAGGGGCATCAAGCAAATCACCTCATAGGGCACTTATCTAACAATAAGAGAGAGATCTGAGCAGTTAAGATGCAACGAAATCTGAACAATTTGCAACGAAGCATGAAGCGTAATGATTGAAACAGAACACAATACAAACAGAGGCATCATGTCTGCCGCTTCATACCGTGTCAGAATCCTGCGTTTTGTTGCACCAAGTTTTCATTCGGCCTTTTTCACAATGCAAGGCACAATGAAAAATGCCTTTAAAGTGCATTTAGGTTTTGTCCCTTAAACTAAATGAATGAACCCACCACATCTATTAATGGCTCAATCTCTCAGTCAAAGAGCGTGACATAAATGTAAAAAAAAAGCCTCATAATTCTACGGATATTTTTCTGAAAGAAGACATTGCCACACCAAAAAAGAGTGATTACCGACTCACTCCCAAACATTGTTTGTGCAAATTTAAAAATTCACAATTGTTATACTTCGAAAATCTGTACAGATTCAGAAGTCAATCTTTGATGACTTGCAAAATAATACAGCCAATTAATGAAAGCAAAATAAAAACTCAATGGCATAGACTCTCTTATATTACCAGAGGTTTTGTAATGAAAGGCACACTGAAACGTGAAGAAGGTAGCACTTGGGGGTAATTCTCTATGCTCCACACCTCATAATAACGAAGTCCCACCTGCCATAAAAATACTTTGTTATACCCGAAAATTCGTTATAAACATAAATTTGTAGCACCATAGCCATGCCATAGCTATTAATAATGCATAATTCACTTTACCAAGGTTCTTTACATCAAGGTTTGAGTGTATATCCACTCTGCTTTCACAATTACTCATGTTCGTTTTGTGATGATCTATTGCTCAAACAGTTCTTGCCAACAAGCCGAAAGTAACGAGAAATGTGTGCTTCTCTCCAAGCAGACAAACCGAGGAGGGCATTTGCAACGATGAATGAGGAAGAGCACATGTAAGAGGACCTAGGCTAGATGCATAATGAAAGCAAAAATGGAGCACAGTGTCACAATATAATGGTTGCACTGGCTTCTGTGCACCACATTTAAGTGCGGAGCACTTTAGGAGGCACGGCTGTCGCCTGCTGTAATACGTTTTAGTATGCTGTCATCACTTGGCATAATGCTCTGTGCGTAGCATATTGAGTGTGCCCTCATTCTAAAGAGGAGGCTGCTTCCTCTTGTTTTTAACGTACCTCAATGATGATCACTTATGATTCTAGACTGCTATTAATATTCCTCTAGGGATAGAGGAATATTAGAAAGAAAAACAGACAGATTAGAAAAGACACACGAATAAGCAGAATAAAAAAACAGCAAGAAGTAAATAGAATTAAAGTAAGAAAGACAAATGGGGATGGGAAAGGAGAAAAAGAAGAACAGGAGGAAAGAAGGAAAGAAACAAATAAGAGTGCCCATCTCTGCACTTTCTTCAAGCTTGGCCCAGCTAAAGCGAAAATGCCCTGATTTTTTTTTTTCCATGATGATGTGGGGAGTACCTCTGTTCTCCACAGTAAAATGCATGCTGTCAAGATATTTCAGGAAGCCTCAAAGGTATAATTTTATTAATGCATGAGCAGTTCAAACTACAATGACATTTTCGACGATAACAATTTTCACAGCTAGCTTAGCCTGCCACAAGTGGAACATGGGTGGGCAACATGAGGAATGTAGACACTTTTTAATCGATACACAACACCCGGTGGCACTCCGAATCCAGGAAAGAGACGGCAAGTGCGCGACATGGAATATAGCGACTGGTACAGAAGAATGGACACATAATCAAATATGTCCCCTCTGGATCCGTTCAAAGATAGATGTGTTGGTAGTATCCTGCAGTAACAGTAGGCCCATGGAGCATTCTTGTCGAGAAAAGAGAGGAGCTGGCATCACACGAGCAATCCAAGACAATTTGGAATGACGATAGCTATAGCACCAGAACAAAACGACGACACAAAGACAAGAAGGACACGAAAGACACGAGTCTCTGTGTTGTCGTTTTGTTCTGGCGCTATAGCTATCGTCATGCCATATCAACTAGCCCAAGCTGCCACACAATTTGGAAGTTCACTCAGCTTAGCTGAAGAAAGTCAGTAACAATATCCGTCCACTCCTTAAGCACATCATATGAATCTAAATACCGCAAGTAAAGAATTGTGTAAATACAAAGGGTTTCTGTATTCAAATAAATTTTAATGCCAGACTATCTAACAGAACAGGAAAAAGAATAGGCATTCACTTTTGGAATTTAAAAAAAAACCACAAAGTGGCTCATTCTTGAAGCACAGTAATGACGCAATCCTAAACATAAAAAAATAGCTGTTGACAAATTACTGCATACATTGTAACTCTGCAATATGCATAAACACATAGGTCAGAGCACATAATCACTTGCACATCCCACACACTCAGTTCAATGTGTGCCTGCTGGAGCAAGTCTTAAATATTCATCACAACATCCAATAAGCTTGGTTTACTGCTTGTACACGTGCTGTAGCGACGGGTGCTCATTATGCCGTTGAAGCAGCGCACTTGCGGGTTTCACCGGGGCACGGACAAAGTAGTCTTCTCGACCATAATGCTTGTAGCACAAAAATTGAAGCCAGAGAAGGAGACACACGCACCACGTACATCCTCAGCCTCTTCTTCTACAGTTCACCGACATGCACGATCGGGCGAAACGTCGGCTGTGCTCGTGAATTTCCAAGTGGCACTTAAGCTCACCACTATAGGCAGAATTCCAGGGACAGAGGTGGCACTGGTAAGGTCTCTCGCCGGTGTGGATGTGAATGTACTTGAGCAAGTTGCACTCACGATTGAAGGCTCTGCTGCAGTAGTCGTACTTGAATAGGCGCTCGCCCGTATACATCATATGGTGTCTCTGTGTAGCCGATTTGTGCCTTGCAGTGTAGCCACACACAGGACACCTGAACAGAAACTTTCTTATGAGAGATCCTATGTGACGTGGCTGGTGAAGGCGATGAGGCAGAGCAGCCAAGTCTGCGTGATGGAAGATGGCAAATCATTAGGAAATGACAAAGTCGTTATTGAAAGGAAGCTAGCTAGGACAACTACCCTATACTGGAGTTAAAAGACAACGCCAGTGAAAAGTGAGGAAAGAACATTCATGCAGCCGCTTGGAAAAACACAACTCTTACAACCTGTGTCGCAGTCTACACGTCAGAAAGAACACTGGCGTGCACCCAAATTTCCATATATATGCCCAAGCGAGCGCACCATAATGATTTCCATCGATGGAGTCAATTGGGTATGTTGCCCAAGTTCCACCTTCATGCCAGGTTTCTCAACAGCCACTCACCAAGATTTCATCCAGCAAATCAGAGTAGGCATAACTGCTTAAAGCATTAAGCTGTGGGTATGGCATGAAGCGCTCATCTTCTACCGATATGTGCCTGCTCTGTGACCTTTAGTACATTTAAATACACAATGGAAGTGTAGGCGGTGTTTACTGAACAGTTTGCGAGATCTAGAGCTAGAGCCTCTCTTGTGAATAATTGATTGCAAGGCTGCAAATGCCCCAAATGCAAGTACCCTTTTTTTGTTTTTGATTTTAAAGCAAAAAAATAACAATGTGTTCTTCTTATAAGGAGTCTCTTTACTAATACTGGAGTTCACGTGACGCCATTAAGGCACAGCAGGCGAATTAAACAGAGCTTGTCATTATATAGTGCATTCAATCAACAACCAAAGAAACACCTGAGCACTTCAAATATGGTAGAAAGCCAGCAATTTCGGGTGAAACATGAAGCACGATGATTGCTGCACAATGCAATAACAGAGGCAAGCTTACATCTGCCGCTTCTGCCTAGGTCCGAACACCGTGTCTGGCTATGACAAGTTTTCCATTCAGCATTTCCCACACTACGCATCAAATTATGCCTTACAAATATATTTCATACCCTTGCTTTAAAGCACATCAATAAAACACAGTCAGCATCTATTAATCATTCAACCAATCAGTCAAAGAGCATAACATAACTGAGAAAACGAGTCCTGCCTTATTTATGTTTTTTTTATTTTCCTGCCTCAATCGTTAGCCTGTCAGGTAATAAAAAAATGACACTTCCTTTTCAGTTATGAATAGCTTCTTAGGGCTTCTGAGCAGACAATTGTAGGAAGACAATGCCATGCCACAAACAAGTAATAAAACCCACTGACTTTCTTTGTGGCATTAATTTTGCCAATCTTTAATTTAGAACTGAAGAGCCAATTGAGCAAAGCAAAACAGAAATCTTGTCTATGACATAGAAATTACTGCATTACCAAAGGTTCGCCAATGAGCGACACTCTGAAACATCAGGAAAGTAGCACTCGGGGGGTAATTCTCTACGCCCACTCCCAATTAAGCCGTTGACGCATTATTGTCTGCTTTTACGATGAGCTATCATACCGAAATTTCTTGCCAACCAGTCAAAGGTAAGTATAAATGTGCACTTGTCTCTAAAGAATGAAGCAGGATTGCAATGGTGAATGGGAAAGTACGCATCTAAAGAAGCAGCAAAATAACCAAACAAAAATGGAGCAAAGTGCCAAAAAGAAAAGTGGTTTCTTCACAGGGCATTCCATCATGCACTCAGAAGTACCTCTGTTCTCCACTCTAAATGAATGGCACCAAGATACTTAAGGAAGCATCAAGGAAAACATTTTAATGCCCAACAAGCCCTCACTATTTCAACTCTCCTTGTAGAGTTCCTTTGAAAAAATTATCACTGAAATTTTATTTTACACCTAATTTTTTTTTATAAAAGATTAGTTATACTGGCTAATTATGTAAACTTGGCATACCCTTATTTTCACATGTAAAAATAGCAGTAACTGCTTCTCTGTCATTATCTGGCAAGCTTATTACCTTCACTGAGGCACCAAATTCAATGTTTCAAATATGATAAAGTGGGCACTACAGAGTTTAAATAGTAGTGACTTCCTCGAAACACAACACTCAGCGCTAGCTTAGCCTGCGTAAAGTGGAACATGCCAAGGCTTACCGAAAATGCCCACACTCTAACACTAAACCAGGTGGTGCTTCTTATCCAACAAAGAGATAGCATGCATGTGACATCCAGTATAGCAACTGATGCACAAAACTTAACACATCGTGAGATAAGTCCTCTTGGGCTCCATTCAACAAATCGTGTGTTGACAGTCGCCTTTAGAAGTGGTATGCCCAATGAGAATCTCTATCGAATAATTTAGATGAGCCTGCCATCAAACAAGAAAACATCCTGTATGCCACTCAGTTGAGCATGTGTTCGTACATAAGAAAATCAGAAATTTCACTGCTACAAGTAAGCGATCTGCAAAACTACAGAAGCTTTCTGTCTTGACATAAATCTTAAGGCTAGATCATCACACCGAACACATATCAGTAAACACTATAAGCATATGCTTTTGCAAAAAAAAAACACAGTGGTTTATTCAAAAGCCACAGTAATGACTCAACATAAATATCAACTTCACAAATTACAAATACTGAGGCTTTCTGTCTTTAAATAAATCTTAAGGCTAGATCATCACACAGGACACATATCAGTAAAAACTGTAGGCATATGCTTTTGAAAAAAAAGACAGTTTATTCAAAAGCCACAGTAATGACTCAACATAATTATCATTAAACCAATACTTCACAAATTTCAAACACTAAGGCTTTCTGCCTTGAAATAAATCTTAAGGCTAAATTATCACACAGAACACATATCAGTAAAAACTGTAAGCATATGCTTTTGCAAAAAAAAAAAAAAAACACAGTCGTTTATTCTAAAGCCACGGTAATGACTCAACATAATTATCATTAAAGGGACTGTCTACCGTCTTTCATCGATATTCTGTTTTGTGTCGCAATAAAAAGCGTACCATGAGAATTGTCTAACCTTGCAGCGGTTTCTCTGGAAAATGCGTAAAAATTTTCAGAACAGAATTTTTCTCTCCACGATATGTCTACTTCCATCGGTGGGATGAATGCTAGCTACAATGGTGGGTGCCGGCGAAAATTGAAAACCGCAACCGCGTGCACTTTTCGCAGGCTTCATCAAGTGTGGTTAGTGATAAAACAATCGCATCAGGGGGCATTTTAGGCACGCACTCAATTTTTTGTTCTTCTCGTGAGCGGCGGCGGACGCCAAGGTCGAGTTTCTTCGCCGTTTGCAGGCAAGCGAACACACCGCCGGCAGCGCCACCAAATGCCTATTTAAACGCGTGAAAAAAAAAAAAAGGTCTTTGGTGCAAAACAAGGCTGCTTCAAGTGCATAAAATACAAATTAAAGTTAAACGTGTTTGTTTTTAAGCAAAACAATTCTACCTGTGACGATTTCTGGTCCTATATAGATTGTCAAGACTGACCACATTCGCTGTTGGGTGACGCTAGTGGTCACTTTTTATAGACATTAAACATCAAGTTAAACTTATGATTCCTTTTTCAGGCATGAAAACATGCTTGTTGCCACCAATGTGATGAACGATCTTTTCATTTGCGCCACAATCAGAAAAAATTTTCCAAGCAGTAGACAGTCCTTTTAAACCAATACTTAACAAAATACAAATACTATGGCTTTATGTCCTGAAATCAATCTTAAGTCTAGATCATCACAAAGAACACATATCAGTAAAAACTATAGGCATATGCTTTTGCAAAAGACACAGTGGCTTATTCAAAAGCGACAGTAATGACTCAATGTAAATATCAACAAACCAGTGATTCACAAATTACAAATACTGATGATTTCTGTCTTGAAATAAATCTTAAGACTAGATCATCACACAGATCACATATCAGTAAAAACTATAGGCATATGCTTTTGAAGAAAACACAGTGGCTTATTCAAAAGCCACAGTAATGACTCAACGTAAATATCAATAAACCAGTACTTCACAAATTATAAACACTAAGTCTTTTTGTCTTGAAATAAATCTTAAGGCTAGATCATCACACAAAACACATATCAGTAAAAACTATAGCAATATGTTTTTGCAAAATAACACAGTGGCTTATTCTAAAATCACAGTAATGACTTAACGTAACTATGAACAAACCAGTACAGCACGAATTACTTAATGCATTACAACTTTGTAGTATGCATAAACACAGAGACAAGAGCACCTAATCAGTTGCGTGTGCCACACATACAGTCCAATGTGGTCCCACAGCAGCACGTCTTCAACGTTCATCTAAACATCCCATAAGTTTGGCGCACTGCTTGTACATGTCCCAGCATCATGCATGCTCTTTAGGCCACTGAAGAAGCACAGTTGCAAACTTCACTGGGGCATGGACAAAGTAAACCAGACCTTGGTACTTTTGGCACAGAACTTGATGCCGCAGAATGAGACGCATGCATCATGTGCCACCTCAGCCTTTCCAAAATTTTTATCGTTTACATGCGGCCACCCGGATACAAATGTTGCCTACAATTGTGGGCTTCCAAGTGTTCCCAAAGCTTACTCCTTTGTGAAGAATTCTAGGGAAAGAAGTGGCACTGGTAGGCTCTCTCGCAGGTGTGGACCCGCATGTGCAAGGCCAAGTGGCTTTTGCGATTGAACGCTTCGTTGCAGTATTTGCATTTGAATGGCCGCTCGCCTGTGCGTATCATTTGGTGTCTGTGCATATTAAATTTTCTTCTTGCAGTATAGCCACACTTGACACTTCAACACCGGCTTCTTTGTTGGAGATTCTAGACGAGGGGGCCAGCCATGTTGACAACGCACAGCAGCCAAGCCTGCACAGTGCAAAATGATCATTCTTCAGCAAACAACTAGGTTGTTTTATAAGGACAAGATAGGGTGCCTATCTCTACAATCACTGAATACTGGGGTTAAATTTCAGTGCCAGTGAAAAGCGAGAAAAGGAAGAATTGAACAGAACATTCATATAAATGCTTGAAAAAACAACTCTTATAACCTGTGTTGCAGTCTACATTAGAGAAAGGAAAATGGCAGTGCACCCAGATTTACTTTTACATACCTGCCCAAGCGTACCATAATCATTTCTAGCAGGGACCATACCTGAAACCTTCAGATTTGAATGTTGCATGTTTGAAGGTTGCAGGTTTAATTACTGCTGCCGCCAAGTTGTCTTTTTGCCTGCTTAACCTCTTTCACACCAATATACAATACTACGATACACTAAGAATAGTACAATTAGTGTATCCTAGGCCTACAGTGGCTTCTTGATTTGTAGTGCGTTATGATTGTTTCAAACAAACAAGTCTTTAGAATGCCTCCTTTCAAAAGAATGTAGCGTTCTTTTTGACAGTCTCTTTTTTTGCTAATGCTGGAGATGATGTGAAGAAGTCAAGGTGAAGCCGGGGCATCAAGCAAATTCCATTATATGGCACTTATCTAACAAAAGGGAGAGATCTGAGTACTTCAGACGCAGTGGAAACTCAATTTGCAAGGAAGCATGAAGCACAATGATTCAAACACAACGCAATACAAACACAGGCAATATGATGCCTGCTACGTAGTCCCATATTGCAATTCTGTGTCTCATCACCCCTCTTTTTCTTTCAAGGACCATTAGTCTTTTCTTAGAACACTTCGACCCAAAAATGTTGGTCTGCCTGTCAATCGATTCAGCCCCCTGGCTACAGTTTGGACCCTAGCTCAACACCCACCACACACAGATGAGGGTACATAATCATTTGCACATGCCACACACTCATTCGAATGTCTGCTTTCAGAAGCAAGCTTTCAACAATTATCATAGCATCTAATAATATTTTGTACTGCTTGTACTAGTCCTGCAGTTATGTATGTTTTGTAGGCCATTGAAACAGCACAGTTGTAAATTTTCCTGGGGCATGACCAAAGTGGTCTTGACTTTAGCAAAGCGCTTGAAGTTACAGAACGAAACCTACACCACATTACTCTTCAGCCTCTTGATTTGTGGCTCAGATACGAGCACCCCCAGGCACTTGTCTCCTCTTGTGAGTTTTCAGGTGGCGTGACAGCTCACCCCTCCATGCAAAATTCCAGGGACAGAGGTGGCACTGGTAAGGCCTCTCGCCAGTGTGTAAGCTATTGTGCTTGACCAGGCTGCACTTGTGTTTGAAGGTCTTGCCACAGTAGTCGCATCTGAACGGACGCTCGCCTGTATGAACAATTTGGTGGCTCTTTTCAGCAGATCTGCTCTTTGCAACATAGTCACAAACAGGACACATGAACACAAGTTTTTTTGTAGATCCCAGATGACGTGGCCGGAAAGGGGGACGGCATTCAGCAGCCAAGTCTGCATGATGAAACATAATGAATATTATGAAAGGACAGAGCTGTTAGTGAAGGAAGGCTAGCTAGTACAACTACTCTACACTAGGGTTAAAAGGTAGTGACAGCAAAAAGTGAGGAAACACACAATTATGACAAGAAGAAGATTCATATAACTGCTTGAAAAAACACAACTTTCATAACCTGTGTTGCCGTCTACATGTGAGAAAGAACACTGGAGGAGCACATGAATTTCCATACGTGTGCCTAAACAAGTTCAAAGAAATCATTTCCATTGATGGAGTCAATTTGAAAGTATTCAGTACATTTAACATTGCGTCTTGGCAGGCTACTGTTTCGGCAGCTATACAGTATGTAGACCAGGTCTCACCTTTATGTCATGCTTCTCAATAACCACTCAGAAAGAGGTCACACTAGCAAATGAGAGTTGGCACGACAACCCAAAGTATTAGGCTACAGGTATGTGATGATAAAAAAAATGGCAGCATATCCATGAAGTGAATGATGGAGAGTGGGGCGAAGAATTCGTCCATTCATTCGTTCTTGCTTCCGTCCGTCCATGCGTCCGTCAGTGTGACCATCCATGCGTCCATCAGCCCGTTCGTGCGTGCGTCCGTCCCTGCGTTCGTCCATGCAGCCGTCCCTGCGTCCATCCATGCATCTGTCTATGTGTCCGTTCGTCCATCTATTCAACACTCCAAGTACCACCACCTCGCATCTTTTCATCATATATTCCCCATATAGAAGCACCGCCATCCAGCGGACATTCCAAGGACTAAACGAGAGGTGGCACACGCACACTTTCTTACGGCTTGCGCTTTGGGTCCACTTCCCACCTTTAACCACCTCGAGTTCATGGTATATACTAGTTTACTGCATTTGTGGCACTGCGGCCGAATGCTCGCTAAACCTTTCGAAAACCAAGGAGGTTACGCCCAGCGAGTATGACGTAGCAAACTTTTTCAGTCAGATAGTACCCATTGTACATGCCAATGGCTGCAAATGGGAAATGAGAGGCGAAAAATTCGGCTTTTACTTTCTTACGGCTTGCGCTTCGTATCTACTTCCCATTTTTAACCACCTCGAGTTCATTGATGGTATATACAAGTTCATTGTATTCATGGCACTGCGGCTCAAGGCTTGCTAAAACTTTCTAAAGCTAAGGAGGTTACACCCAGCGAGTATAACGTAGCAACCCTTTCTTGTCAGATAGTGCTCAATGTACATGCCAATGGCTACTAATGGTGATCACAGCCTGCGCGTTAACTAAAAGCCGAATGCTACTGTCTCTCATTCCTCATTAGCAGCCATTGACATGTACATTGAGCACTATTTTTTTTTGTTCAACAACGCACAGAAGAAGTCTCTCACCGGCACCACCTTGGAGGTCAAAATGTTATACTTGTTACATACTACGGGGGACGAACAGGTGCCGCTATAAGGAGCTTCGCCCCTAAAAAAAATTTGTTAAAAGCAGTTGTGTGCTCGAGCCGAGCTTTCTACAAGTCCACTGGTTCAAACGTTGGCTTTTGCAAACAAACCCTGCTTACGGATTTTTTTCATTGCAAGCTTTGATATTCCCCTTCCTGATTTTTATAGGTATGGCATGAGGCTCTTATCTACTGCTTATGCGTGCCTACTTTGCGACATTTAGGGAAGCAAAACAATACACAATTAAAATGTAGCAGTGTAGGCAGACTAAACAATGCGAGAGAGTCCTTATGAATAATCTTCAGGCTGCACATGCATCAGCATAAAAACCCTTTTCTTTGTTTGCGATCTTAAAGCTAGAAAATGCTATAATGTGCCTCTTGATCGAAAGTTTGTTTACTAGTACTGCAGCTCACATTGTGAAGTGTTTAAGATGCAGCAGGGGAATGGCATATTCATCCAGAAATGACAGAAAAAAGTGAGAACTTGAGATGCAGTGTCAAGTGAATTAATTGCAACGAAACATAAGGCACAATGACTCCCACACAACACAAAAATAAGACAGAGGTAAACTCATGTCTTTCGTTTCGTCCCATGTCACACCACTATGTCTTGTCACCGGTTTTCTATTCAGCATTTGCCACTCTAGAGAACATCGAGAAACAAGTGAGAGAGCACATCAAAACACAAAAAAAGTCTTACAATTATTTGTTTGTGTATTTCCCTGCCGTATTTGCTAGCATATTGAACAACAAAAATGTCATTTCCATATATTGTGAACAGGGTACAAGTTACAGGTTTCAAGTAGACTACCACCAAAAGACATTGCCATGGCAAGAAAGAGAAGTGAAAACCACTGACTCATTCCCAAACATCGTTTCTATCAATGGCAATTTGACACGTGCTACATTATTAATGTATGTGCAGCTCCTTAAGCCAAGTTGTGTGTGGGGCTTAATGTCCCAAAACCACCATATGATTATGAGAGATGTCGTAGTGGAGGGCTCTGAAAATGTTGACCACCTGAGGCTCTTTAACGTTCCCCAAATCTGAGCACATAGGCCTACAGCATTTTCTCCTCTATCGAAAATGCAGCTTCCGCAGCCGGAATTCGATCCCGCGACCTACGGGTTAGCAGCCGCATACCTTAGCTACTAGATTACCGCGGCAGGGCTTAAGCCAAATTTTGATGAGTTGTAAAATATCACAGCCAGTTAACCTAACCAAAATTAAAAACTTGTATGCATCATAGAATTTTTTCAGTTACTTGAGGTTGTGGAACAAGGGGTTTTCTGACAGGTCAAGAAGGTAGCACTCAGGAATAATTTACTATATCCACCTCTACTTCGACACCTGACTTATTGTGGTCGCTTTTGTGATGATCTGTTATCTCCACACTTCTTGCCAACTAGCTGAAATTAAGTGAATATGTGCACTTCTCTTCAAGTAGACAAACGGGGCTAGGAGGAGACTTGTAAAGATGAATGACAAAGAACGCACATCAGAAGACATGCGTAAGACACGCGATGAAAACAGAAAGCAAACACAGTGTCATAATAAAATAGGTGCACTGGGTTCATTGCATAACTTTTTTTGATAAACTGAGGAGCGATTTCGTTCTTCACATTAAAATAAATGTAGAAGCCTCAGAGGTATATCAACGCATAAGCACATGGTAATCTTAACGATATCATAGGAAATAACAGAAGCAGCAGCCCAAGTCGACTTAGTCCTAAAACGAATACAGGGAACTCTGACGCTGCAATCGTTCAGCGACCATGGGAATGATGGGTAGTACATAGATTTGCCTAGTCTTCGTTCTTGCAGGCTTTGAATCCAGTTGTGGCTTCTTTTATTGTAAGGGTTTTGGTTTTGTATGTATCATTTGCATGTATCATTTGGCGAGTTGAAATATAAGAGTGGCAACTTGTAGTACAGACACACTCGGGACACTTCCACAAGTGTCCTACCCTCTGAGGGCGCAGACAAGCTGGCTTGACCAAGCGACGGCGCACCAAGTCTGCAAATATCAGAACAATGCATTTTCAACAAAATGACAGAGTTAATTTTGGCGGACAAAGTAGGTGAGCTAGGAAGTACGACTACTGAGCACTGGGTTGAGCATGTGGCCACAGTGAAAAATGATAATATGCAGGAAAGTCTAGAGCAACAAAATTGAACAAGGAAGACAACAACTTGACATCAAACTAACACCTTTAACTAAAAGCACACATGAAACCTATGATGGCAATGTACGAATAGAAGGTGGGCCTTCAAAACATTGTATAAATGCCTCACATGAAGTCTTCCGGTGAGCTCAATTATAAAACATTTGGTATGATTAACATTCCTGGAATGATACTGCAAGGCATTCGACTGTACGTTTGCAACAAAAGTGCTGGTATGCACCAAAAACATGAGCATCCACACGCTAGTATATAGGCGTACTGCATACAATACCGCTTCATCTTGCCTGCTAGAGTGCTTACAAAGAACTCACGAGAATTTTTCTGATGGAGTAAATGAAATACAACAATTGTTGGTGAGCGCAAAGAGAATGAGATATCAACATAAAACAAGACATTTTGTACAAAAGTTGCAAACTTTTTCTCATGCACAATTCACAGGTTATTATTTTCTCGACAGTGTTACATCAAATAAAGCTCAGTGTAATCCAGATCCTCACAAACACGAAAAAAGAATGGTCACAAGAGGGCCATAAAAAAAAGAAACTAATGGCATGATAAAACAAAGCCTGAAATATCCATTCCATAATTTTGCCGGTTCGTGATGTGGCAGACTATTAAGAAACTACCCCCTCCCTTTCTATTACACAAGGGTTTCACTTATCAATTCAGCACTCATCATACACGGCATTCTCAGAAAAGATCTGTTACACAAGTCCACTTCAGACTGTAGAAACCAAGAGAAATTTGTGTCATGCAAGAGATTGGGACTAGAAATTAAGTCCTGCTGCCACTGTGGCCTGATATTCAGAGACATTTAGACCACCACACTGCAAATTAACAGTAAAGAAATAGCACAAGTCATTAGCACAAGTCATGCTGCACAAAGTTCAAACAGGCAACTCATAATTAGAAGCAGTGACTAAACAATTGCTCGTTCAAACGTCCAACGGTGTGTTCTAACATGTTTGTTCTCTGAATAAAACAGTTGCCTGAAAAAATAAGAAACGAAAACCACATTAGTTTCCTGGCAAGGATAATACTACTATCTGTACAGCATGGTACAGTTAAATAGGCAGAGACAGATCCTGTACAACCCAGTACTTGCCCAACTGTATCATTGTGCTAGAACATTACATGTTGCCCCTCTTGCTTGTCATCAAACACATTCTGTATGTAATAGCAACATATCTAAATGTCCACATTCAAGGAAAGGGCAAGGGTACATATAACATAAGGTGTTACAAAACCATGTCATGATTTACACACTGACAAAATTTTACTGCCAACTGTATTTCGTGCATTGGTATAGTAGTTGTGCATGGCATTCCAGTCCAACTGTGCTATATTTATGTGAGTGCCCTTTTTCGACGCCTGGGCCATAAAGCGTGCAAGGCCCAGAAGGTTTTTAGAGAACTGAAATATGGCAATCTTCTCTGTTGATGTTCTCCGTAATGCTTCTACACTTGTGACCATATCATCCCCAACACGACGCCAAGATTTCACAGATGTGCTCAAGTTTCAGCATATCAGAGAAAATGTAATATGAGACAGCAGGGTGAACTGCAGTGTAGCAATCTCAATAAACGTGTTCAGTAAAATATCAAGATCTAAAGATACTTTCAGCATTGATTGGCCCTGCTCCTTTGATGCTTTCCTCCATGCAGTGGCTGGCAGAATGGCCGAAGCAACTGTAATGAATGAGAGAGGACACGGCATAAATCTTTCAGCTGAATAAAACTGCAGTGGAAAGGTGTAAAACCCGCATGACAAATATAAAGCAGACTTGATGCAATAAAGCTTCAAGCACACCACTAAAGCCTGCAACTAATCCTCTCTTCAAACTGACAAACCTACAATCACCACTACGCTATTGCTTAGTACAAGGTCTGGAGTTCAAGGCTGGTCATATCCTAGTAGGTTGAAAAGCCAAAGGTGCTTGTGTATTTAGACTTATTTACATGTTAATAAGAAAATCCCACATTTTTAAAAACTAATCTACTGCCTTTGCTTCCCCCTTGACGTATTAGACACGTTAAATCCCTTTAATATGTTGTTGCCACAGATCTCAGGGGCACAGCCATAGATCGAGAGGACGCTGGGAGGCACAGAAAACATGATTTACTTACAAACAGAAAAAGAAACAAGAGAAAAACTGAACACTTGATAAACAAACAACAAACACTGAAATGTTTCAGAAAATGTACAAAAGAAATCTAAAAAGAGCACTAATTACAACTACGAAAATTGTCACTCTTCGGGATAGCCAACTACGATCTCTACCTAGCGTCTGGCCCCTTTGACCTTGCCATCGGGTTAAGGTAGCTAGAAAAAAGAGGTGCGACGAGCACAGCGCTTTCTGCTTGCCGGACAGTGTCTCTCAGCACGCCAATGTTGCTAGGGGCGCTGATGGCAGTGGTGTGGGTAGTGAGCGGCCCACTGCACTGGGTTTACGTAAGGTGCATTGTGATTTTCTTCGCAAGCAGTCGCTGCATTGCTAATACGTCATCAGCTGGTGCTTGCAATGGGTTTCCCTCAAATGCCGAACGAGAAAGACCCAGAATTGGTGCATTGTGCCTGCGTGCAACACTTCGTGCCCCAGCTTCTGAATTCTAGCTATGAAACCCTCAGCTTCTGTATATAGACGCCTCAGCATCTATAGCCGGGCAGAGAGTCCCAAGGGCGGCAAAGTTGCTCATGAAATGGTTGAGTTTCTTTTGTCCCTGGAAGAAGTGCTGCATGAGACAGAATATGACGAGAAAGACAACAAAGGACTTTTAAATGATGCACTGAGTCAATATATAGCACATGCACTGTTTACTGCTGAGCAAAGCAAAGGCTTGCATATGTTATTTTGGAGGCTGTGTTGCCAGAAAGCTGGTAATTGTAGTAAGTGTGATGGGTGCAAGAACGCCAATCTTGTTTCTAGTGTTGGCAGTTACACGTTACAAGTAACAGCCTTACCGACAGCCCGTTACTTTTTTGGTAATTGAAAAATATAATTGTTACCATTTCAAAATAGAGCTCTTGCTTAAATTCTACAAGTTGTAGGCAGCAAACTGGCTCTGCGGCATGGTAGCACTGTCTATCAGTCCCGATTTCAAAATTAAAGTTACTTCTACCTCCTGTTTACTATAGGTATACGTTTCTGGTTGTTGAATACCTGGGCAAGCAAGGCTCGCATACCTTGACCACCTTCGTATAAACCTTTGCAATTTTAGTGGCACTTATGTAAGTTAAAGAGGCAAAATTCATTTATGCTACAAATATATTTTTCTGTGGAATTAAATCAATTAGGTATGGCTTTATTAGTACAAAATTTGTGCATATGTTTTGCACTCTAGTAAATGCACGCCATCACACTTACTGTAACTTTGTTCATAGAGATGTCAAGTTTTTAATTTTTCTTTTTGGAGAGCATTGATAATATCTCATTTCATGCTCTCTGGCACTTTCAGAATAGGATTTATCATGTTAACATTAGGCCTCAAATAATAGACATCTTGTGCAAAGTTTTCTAGTTATAAAATCTCTTTATGACGAACTCAAAGGGACCATGATCTTCATCTTATCAAATGTTTGGCATATGAGAGGTGTCCCCCAAAACTAAATGCTAATATTTCAAGTGCACCCAAATATGTCGCTCGAAAACACTGAATGGAGTATACTTACGATGGGCAGGAAAGGAACAAGAAAAGCATTCATTCGTCTCAGCTTGAAAAAAACTATGCTTCTAAGTAGAGTATTTGCACTAATATAATGAGTACTCTATTTTTCAAGCTCATAATAAATATGCTTATGAATAAATTGCTACCACATTTTAACAATTAAACTCTAGCGTGATCATATTTTGATGATTAGAAAAAGATAAAAAGGAAGAGACAAGTCCAATTTTATTTTAAAGAATGGAAACTTTCTTCTTCTGGCTGTTCACCTTCTGAGAGGCTGTTTTACTCTCCTGGCTGTCACTTTTAGATACACCTCCATTGCACACCATTACCTTGACAAAGTCATCATCTTAAGCCTAACTACACCCACTGCAGGGCAAAGGCCTCTCCCATGATCTGCCAATCAAAACATTGACAAAGCCAACAACCACGTTGCTTATGAAAGTCCACAAGCTTTTATTTTAGGTTTGGATATTTTCTTAATATGTGCAGCTGAGCATCTCCATTTATGCTACTCACGATCAGAAGCCTCGGGCACACAAAAAAGACATGTCGCAATTTGCTTTCGATTTCCTTTGAGTCTTTGCGCCAGAAAGCTTTTTTTTTTTTTCATTTCACTTTCTCTTGTTCACCAGAATGCCCCCACCAAGATTAAAATGTCCATTGCGCAGAATGCCCGTCGTTGTGCAAGCGTTCGTCTTAACAGAAGAGGCCTGTTACCTGGTTTGTCTTGAGCAATATTTTTTTTTTTTTATTGGGGCTATGGGTTGTTCGTCTTAAGCAAAAGTTCGCCTTAGCAGAGTTCGTATAAACGGGAGTTTACTTATATCCGTAATTCAACTAAAATAGTTGTTTTGGTTAGAGGCTGTGAAATATAAATACAAAGTTGATTAAATTATTATGCTTGTTCCTACAGCTAGGACGCACTGATTCAGGCTTCTAATGCAGTAGTAACAGCAGACGCGCCCAGCATTACTTTTCTCTCGGTAACAGTAACGTCTTACGTTTTTTGTAGGTAACTTAGGGTGGGAACAAAGGTGAATATTTGGTAGAAGTCTGCCTTGCTTGAATTTTTGTCAGCGTAACAAGTGACGTATTTAGTTACTTTTAACCAGTAACGCATGTAATGCTGATTCTTTCTAAATAAAATGCACCAAGAACACCAAGAGAGCTCCCAGCACAGACAAGCAAGCAGTGGTATCTCAGCAGACTGTTGTATCCGTCAAATTCCCTTGACAACCTCATTCTGAGCCCAGCGAATGAAATCACTTATTTCTTGAGCACATCACATATTCACCCAAAATCGGCCTTGGAGGTGTCGAAGAGGATAGGTGATATGCAACAGATTGGCTGTCCAAAACATGGTACTGCTTTGACCTAAAGAGTAGTGCGATATTATTGCCCCACATGCGTGTCATTCCACCCCTCTTTTTTTTTAACGACATGAACAAAACAGACAATAAAAAAAAAGGTGGAAGAGTAAAGCTATCAGGGCTGTAGTGCATGAACACCTTGGCATACACGAAAATACAGTTTTCTTGTAAAAACTGTCTGCTCAATGTCTGCTGCTGAGGGCAACTTATTGAGCTGTTAATGCATGGCTCACCCAAATCATAGAGCAACCGTAGGCCACTAGAACTGTTGCATTTGGAAACCTATAATTGAACGCTAAGTGATAACTCAAGCAGTGGTTTGCGCATGATTATGCATTCAGAAGAGTGAGTGGTGAGAATTTATTAGAAGGCAGAGAGGTCGGCCTGAGCTAGTTCGCTCAAGCCTGCTACTCTACACAGGGGATAAGGGAAAGGGGAAGGAAAGAGGGATGAAGGGTGATAATGGAGACAGGAAGAGGTGGTGCGTATGTACAGTAGCCACTTAGTATAGTACCCTACAGTTTAGTATCTAGTCCAGTGCTTTTTACAAAGTCTAGAACAGCCTTTGTAGCAGTTTTTGACACTGTTTGGTCATTCATTGCTGACAATATGTGGCTTTCACTTAATGGTGTTCGTCCGATGCTTCCCAGTTAGCATTTTTC